>NC_039254.1:6015055-6085055 GCF_003368295.1 Carassius auratus | reverse complement strand
TTCACAAATATGATAAAGCCCACTCTTTAAATGGTACGGCACCGCATCTGAGCACACCCTTAAAATAAAATACATGCTGTTGGCGAAAACAGCCATATGGAGAAGGAAAGAGAATGGAGGAGAGGGCCAAGAAAGAAAGATAGGTCGATGGGAGAGGACAGGAAATGTTTCTGACTCTGAGGTATTAACCTTGTCTTAGATGTTTATAGTAAGCATGTGGTATCAGATGCATCCTTGAAATCGTGGAACTGTAAATCTTTGTAGAGTTTGAGCCATTGTTAAGATCTCTTCTGAAACCTTTCCTAGGAGAAAAATCTGAGACTCAGAAGACCTAAGTAACTTATTAATTTGCTCTTGCTGTTATCATAGCTCAGGAGATTTTAGGAAGTTCTCAGTTGTGTTTCATTGAAGTGTTGACTTTGATAGACTAAAACAGACAAAAATGAGAACATAAAAAGAGTAAAGCACTATTACAATTATTGTGAATAATTTGGTTTTGAAGTTAAATTTGAAGTCAAATTGATATCCTGACAAGCTGGAGACATTGTTAAGTGTGTAACACAAGCGTGGAACTCTAAAAGTAACATGATATTACTTGGGTTTTTCATTTTCATGAGATAATTTTGGAAGTTAAATTAGACAAAAACGAGAGTAAAAAAAAAAACACATACACTAATGAGAAAATCTTCAACATACTCTGAAATTAGTGTAGATCATTTAACACTGGAAGAATTTCATGAAACGTTTTTGAGGTCAATCTTCTGAAACTATTGTAAACATACAGTATGTGTCATTATGACATCGTAAAATCCCAAGATGCAAAAGAATAATAATAAAAAAAAAAAAGCTCAATTTGCTCTCATTACTGTCAAAGAGAAACAATTAAGACAATCTCATCTGTGATTTTTCTTTGCTGTGGGAGAAGAGAAGAGGAGAGGAGGGAAGGAAAGGTGAAGAGAAAATCCGAGAGATGAAGAGAGGACATGATAATAGTCACACTGAGATGTGTTCCAGCAAAGCCAGCATAAGTCAAACTCCACCGAGCGACTATGCAGCGACTTCAATTACAAGTTGGTGTTGAAGGTCAGATTTTGTAGTTCAAGTGATACAATGTGCAAAGATGGATGGGCCTGCTGATAATATTTAACTAAGTAATCTCACAGTACAGTGAGAGCTTGTTTAAAGAGCTCATATCCTTGGAAACCCTTGGCTTAGCGAGGCCTCTGATTATAGACCATCGGCGCAGGTGTCCCTCAAACATTAACTCCCGCTACTTATGAAGTCTGCAGAGTCTCCAACAAATACCCCAGCAGAATGAAAGGATGTACTCTTACGGTGATGAAATGAGTGAGTAAAGACGAGGAAGTGGTGGCCGCTGCTGTAAGAGTCGTAGAAAAGCCTTTGTTGTGTAAGTGCCTCATTTAAAAGTTCCCCCATTTTAAAGTGAAAAAGACCTTCCCTTCATACTAAGAAAAAAAAAAGAGTATGAAATGAAGTACAAGGCATGACAGACACACGGCTGAGCTGCTTTACAAGTTACTCGCAGCTACGCTTGATGAAAAAACACAGCCCATGAAATGACACAAAAGGTATGCCGCAGTCGAAACCCTCTTTCATGCAGTGAATAGAGAGAGAAAGAGAACTGGCGTAGAATGATCAGCGCCTCACTGTGAATTGTCTACTGTCATCAGCCTGCCTGTGCTTAGGAAAAAGATCTGTCAGCTCTTATCAATGCACAATCATAAAGAGACGTTAAAATACAGCATCTGAACTACTTTAGCTTTACACCACTCTGTGTTTCTCTACACAATCAAGCACATTTCCCACATCATACTTCTACGGCCTTCATAGTATCGAACTGAATGAGTTGGGGGTTTTATTCAAATGGCACACGGAAATTTCCCTGACTGCTTGATATAATGAAATATGAAGTAAACCTCATTACTCATACTGTAAGAAATCATTTCTGGGCAGAGATGAAGCCTGGCATTGAAACAAGACAATCTCAATTTGAGGCTTTCGGTTGTTTTATAAAAAAGATCCTTTTCTTATTTCGTTCTTACCAGGAAATGTGGTTACATTTTTGCTGGCTGAAATATTTGAAGTGGAAAACAATCAGTGCTAGTACTCTTGCTGCATATTCCTTGTATATTTACGCAAGTATATAAAAGAGTAAAATACATATATAAACCTTAAAAGAACTATTTACATACATAATCTATGGCAGTAATCACGTTTACTTAATTTAACACTAAAATGTTATTTACATTTGTTACCATTTTTGTGTCTTTTCCTAAAAGAGGAACTGCATGCATTATGTATTAAGTGGATATGACAAAAAGAAAAAAGTGGTGTTAAATCAAAAAAAAAAAAAAAAAAAAGACTTTATTTTTGTCATATCAACTTAGATAATTAATGATTATGACATAATACACTAAGTTTCTGTTGATTAAACTAGCCGTTTTCTTTGTATTTATTCATTTTTCTATTTTAAGGCAAGCAGGTTACTTTAAGTTAAATCAACAATATTTTTTATAGTACACATACTGTGTGTGTACATACTGTATACACACACACACACACACACACACACGTACACACACACAAACTCACTCACACAAAAGGTAATTCAAATGTTTTCACAGCTGGATGTATAGTAGTTAGACATTTGGTCAATATACTGAATATTTTAAGAAATACATTTAGTGGATGTTTTTTCTCCAAAGTGAAAACATATCAAGGTACACTGTACATTACATTATTATTAGTTCATGATCATTTTCGCTTTCACTTTTGATGCATGATCTATTGCCAGTAATCAGTTCAAATTTTATTTCGGTCATATCTGAATGTACAATATGTACCAAATTTAATTTTAAAAAACCCTCAATATCTAGGCTTGTGAAACTAGCGAGAGCTTCAGGATCTACGTGTTTTGAGCAAAATAGTGCAGAATTGCATATTGGTGACTCCAGGCCCACTTCGAGCAAAGTTTCCCGTTTAGTTCTTACCAACTAATTTGTTTTTATTATTTTGACTTTAGGCTGATGACACATCTCTATAAACTCTTTAAAGTATAGCAACAGCACAAGTAACTGTGCCTAACAACTTGTCATACTGCACAGCGTGCAACATACGAGACATATTGTGAACCCACTTGAATGCAATGAAGTCCAACCACCCTTCCTGAAAACATAAAACACATCAATCTCTCCGCCGCTCAGCTGACTAATTTTTTCGTCCCACCACAAACTTCTACTGCAGAACAGACTTTCGTCCCTGAAGCAACAACAAAAAACTTTTCAGAAGATCACAACATCAAAAGCCCACACACACGCTGACTAAGAAATGCCCAGGTATATTCTATCAAAGGGAATTGTTGCCAAAATCCTCTTCAGTTAAGAGACGGAGAGGACTGTTTCACATCAAAGGCTGCTGTGGAGTTATGTTTCTGCACTCTTTAATTCTGCAGGGCAAGACGCAAGTTTATTTGCACTTATAGTTAAAAAAAAAAAATCATAAATTAAAAACAAAGTTTGATGCAACTGACATTGGATATCATTTATAATTTTGCTCATCCAGTGGTATCACCCTACAGAGGAAATTAGAGGAGATTATAGAGGGTTTTATTAATAGCTGTAAGAATACAGTTACCTAGTTACAATGGTAAACAGCTGCCAATAGTTCTCACGTGGTAGTCGCACAGATGATGTAACTGCATGGCAGTTCAGACCCAAAAATAAAACAGGGGAAAGAACCAAACTCAAGTTTGCAATCAGGCCTGGAGTGATAACAGCCTTTAATAAAGGAAAGAGAACAGAATCTCACCACTCTGTCATATTATGGGAATAGTTCACCCAAAAATGAAGATCTGCTCATCCTCAGGCCATCCAAGATGTAGATGGGAGTTTTTCTTCATCGAAGCAGATTTGGAGAAATGTAGCAACACATGCTCACTAGTAGATCCTGTGCAGTGAATGGGTGCCGACAGAATGACATTCCAGCTGAGAAAAACATCACAATTACCAACTAGTAATCCACACAACTCCATCCATCAATTAATGTACAGTAAAGTGAAAAGCTGTGTATTTGTAAGAAACAAGAATCCATTATAAAGGCATTTTAGCTTTAAACCGTTTAAACTTCCGGACAAAATATGAGTCCATAATCCATATTAATGCTTCCTCCAGTGAAGTACATCCCCGTTTTCCCCTCACAAATCAAAAACACTGACATAATTTAGAAGTATTATGGATTCTTTCGCATGTAAACAGTGCTTGATCTCTGAATATTTCTCTCCTGACTGCGACAACACAACTTTTTACTGGATAAACCAATATTACGAATAGAGAATTTGTATTTTGACTGGAAACAACGGTTTTACGTTAGCAATCTATTAAGATGGATTTGTTTAATACAAACATGCAGCACTTGCTTCACAAGATGTTAACAGATGGACTGAAGTTGCGTAGATTACAGTGACGTTTTTATAAACAGTTTGGATGCTCATTCTGATGGCACCCATCCACTTCAAAAGATCCATTGGTGAGAAAGTGATGTAGTGCTAAATTTCTACAAATACATTCCAATGAAGAAACAAACTCATCTACATCTTGGATGTAGACACCTCTCTGTCCCTTCTCCTATCAACACGCATATGATTTCCTGTTTTTATGAAGCCCCTCCCTCAGAAATACCTGATGGGCTCAGACTGGTAAGCTGGTGTGATTCGCCACACCCTCACCTCCACCCTCACCTCAGGTTGTATTGTAAACAGTGATGTTGTCAATATTGCTTATCAATTTGAGCCCGATTGAGACCCAGAGAATATAAGTGAACATTCATTTTTTCATTCATTTTCATTTAGCTGACACTTTTATCCAAAGCGACTTACAATTGCTATATATGTCAGAGGTCGCACTCCTCTGGAGCAACTGGGGGTTAAGTGTCTTGCTCAGGGACACATTGGTGTCTCACAGTAGATTCGAACCTGGGTCTCTCACACCAAAGGCATGTCTCTTATCCACTGTGCCAACAACCCCCCCAGAAAGAGGGTAGTGAAGAGGGTACAAGCACAGCTGTTAGTGGTGTTTTGTTTGCTGTTATATCATACTTTTAGATATGTTCTTATTTGTAAATGCAACTGCTGTTTTATGCTGGTTAAAGCTTTAATACAGAATCGAAAATGCACATCCGTCCATGTGAAAATAAGTGCGTTATTGGAACTGTTCATTTTTGGAGCTTAGCTGATGATCTGAATGAGAAAGAGAGAGTGATGCAGAGCAGGGGGACACAAGGATCATGATTAGGGACCGCTGCTTTAGAACACTGGTCTTGAAATTTGTGAATCCATTATTGTTAGAAGACAGAATCATGATTCATATATGCACCCCTAATTTTGACTGCATGGCAAAACTCTTCGACTTCTCTATAGCAGCGCAACATGGCATGCTCCAGAAGCGGGGTTTATCTGGGTTTGTGATGTCATAAACCCGGGAAGTAACTAGTTGTAGTCCCTATGCAGCCATTTTTGTATGCATTAAACTGCCTTAATTTTTAGACTATATTTTGGTTTGCATTTAACTTTTAGCATCGCAACTTTGCAGATATTGCTAATGCTCAAACAGCATTACACAATAACAATGAAAAAGTGAATTTGCAATCAACTAACCCTTGTGAAAGGTGCTCGCTTCAAAACAACTATAACAGCATGCTAAATCAGTTGAGTGAATATTTGCAATATAAATCATGAGAGCACATGATATTATATATATTTTTATTACATATATATATATTTTATTAGTATTATTATTATTATTATTTTATTTTTATTTATTTATTTTTTTTGCCACATGCTACAGCCTGTGAACTGTGCAGGTATTGCCAGGTGTCCTTCCTGCACAGAGCCATTCAGTGAAATAAGAGACAGTCACTCTTCTTTTATAGTGCCTATTTTATAATAAAGTCATATGGTTGGACATTGTGATCCTTTCAAATTGGCCCATCTGCAGTCTCTCAGTGCCAGCCAGAGGTCATACTATTACATTTAGCCACTGGTTTTACTACATCTGATATTGCACTTCATCTGCCTGTGAGGGGTGAAAAATGTGATTCCTTCCTGAGAAATCTTTTCATTATCATGACATTTTTCGCCTCAGTTTAAATAAATGCATGAATATAATGGCAGAGCTTCGGTTTTAACAGGAAATCCACCTTCTACTTCTTTTCAGACCTGAATAGATCTTTCTATAGGGCAGCATGCACCTCAGACAGACTTGTATATGGTTTGCATTATATGTTGAAATTACCATATTCATTTATTCATTGTTCTCTTAAAAGGAATATGTCATCAGTGGAACTAAACACATTCCACAGAACATATCACACACTGTATAAGCACCAAAACAACAATAACAACAACAACAATTATAATAATAATAATAATTACAGTGATATATTTTCAAATATATACATTACTGTTGGGGATCACTGAGATTTTATTGATTTATTTATTTTCATGAAAGTTTAATGAAACTGGCAGCAAATATTTTAATTTATACAAATAATTTATATATATATATATATATATATATATATATATATATATATATATATATATATATATATATATATATATATATATATATATATATATATATATATATATATATATATATATATTCTGCTCTTTTAAACTCTCTATTCATCAAAGCATCCTGAAAAAAAATGCAAAATAGTTTACAAAAATAAAAATAAAAGAGAGTCACTGAACACTAGAGTAAAGGCTGCCACAAGCAAACAATATTTTAAAATATATTTTAAACATTTATTAAATTTAAATAACATTTCACATTATTACTATATTTTTGATGCAGGCTCGGTGAGCGTAAGAGACTTTTATCAAAATATAAAAAAATATTACTAACCCCAAATGCTTGAAGGCTAGTTTAAATAAGCAAAATGTTGTTTAAAATGATAATAAAGAAAGAAAAGCTTTTAAAATCATAGCAAAATGCATCAGTGATCATTTGAAATGATTTTGAATGTTAAACAACTTATCAATAATTCATTATTTTGCCCTCATATAACTAAATACTGCAACCCTTGTCCAGAAAACCTCTTTTTAAAAAAGAGTTACGGAATGTCCCGATGTCTTTTATAATGGCCTCCGATAATAAAAAGCGGAATTCTCTTTTCATGAGCCATATTATGCACAAGCCTTGATCTCGAATTTGGTTTACCATACCTTTGCCTCACGCAAACACTAGAGCAGAGCGTCTACAAACCCATAAGTAGTTACATATTTAAAGCAACCTTTGTTTCAAGGTTACAGCTTGGAAGATAGGGAAAAAAAAGGGAAAAGAAAAAGCAATTTCACATTTAATATTTGGTCCGTTGTGCTTATGAGTTTGAAAATGTGTGTGTGTGTGTGTGATGTCTATAGAAACATGCAACAACCCCTTTCGGAGGCAGGAGCCCTCAGGGTCCTCAGACTGAGCGCACACATTGAGTTAAAAGACTTGAAGGTGGGGGGATTTCAAAGCCTCCCCTGCAGACATGCTCCAGCTTTGTGCATTTTAATGGTGAGATATTCAAATCTCCTAGTCTGCCATCCCTCACCCTCATTTCTCCAGCAGTCCATGCAGAGTGCTTCTGTCTGCAGCTAATGGGATGCCATGTACGCAAGGAGAGGGCTTATTTGGGGAGGTCTCTGCCTCCTTGAGGTTAAAGGACCTTGAAATTTGCTTTCTTTTCATTCTTTTTTCTTAACTGAATGAACTTGGATAATTAAATGGAATAAAATACATTAAAATAACGCAATAATGGTAAGATGAAAATTGGAGAGGTTCACTAGTCATTCCCCACAGCTGTGCGGGCTATTAACAGCAGTATCAAGGCATTCTTGCGTGAAACCTTGAAGCTGCTTGCAATAAGAGTTAACAACACTCCCACTGTAAGTACCCTGCAATGTCTTTGGTAAACAAGGAAATTAAAAATATGCACATAAAGCAAACCCCGGCATTATTAGACGATATTTCCTCATTCCTACTTGGTATGAGTAAAACCACAGCGGACTCTGTGATTTGTTCACCTAATATTGGAATACACAGAAGTGTTAACTAAGTAAAAGTGCACCTGGGTGTTATTTTGTTTAGGGTGTCCAGACGTCTCTAGTGATTTGAGGCCTTGAAGGCTTTATGACTGTTTGTTAAAAACACTCGTGCAACCAAAATGAAAGTTTTGTTGCTTTTATCCTGCGTCTATTAGCTTCAAAGGAATATTGCACTGCCCAAACCCAGATAAATAAATAAATACATTTCTGTTGTTGTTTACTCACTGTCATGTTGTTCTAAACCTGTATATATATTTTTTTCTTCCGCAAAACACAGAAACAGTTGTTTTGTACACACAATAAAAGTCAGTGAGGAAAAAAAAACAAAACAAAATATTGACTTCAACTGTCTAGAAAAAATAACACAGAGACATTTTTCTAAATATCTTCTTTTGTGTTCCACAGAAGAAAGACATATAGCTTTGAAGCAACAAAGAAACGCGGGTAACTCTTTATACTGGATAAATGTTGCCCAAATTCTAGTTTTTTGTTTGTTTGTTTTTTAAATAACAATTTGAATACTGGATTGAATTTAATACATTTTATGCATTTTGGGGGAAATTTGCCTTAGAATCGAACTGCACTCATCATGCCAAGTCAACCAAAGTTTTGGGCCTCCTTCACAGCTGCGTAATGACAAATGAAGGGCTCCAGACCCTCCCTCTGGTATAATTAAGGGCCATTTTAAATGTGCTGGGGTATACATTGACCTTCTACTAAAGAGAGGGGAAAAACAGGAGGTATAATCTAATAGTTGCAAATTGTTGATGTATATATTAAACATAATAGCATTGGCCCTTCGCCCTGTACTGCTCCACTGAAAATGCCCTGACTGGGCTACAGATCTGTGGATGGACAGAGTTCACATGGCATCTGTTTAATCAAAGTTCCCTCACCAAAGATCTGGCATCATAATTGCCACTGGTCAGGTCACTACAGACCATGGCTTCGAAATCAAACCGACCCATTGGGTTTCAGAGTCACGGAGGATAAGAGCAACACATTCCATTCTGAAGGACATCGCCGCAAATTCTTTTGCATTACCATGATAATAAAGCGAAAGTCTTCCACTTGCTACCATTAAGGCAAGCGACAAATATATCATCCTGCTCCCTACGTTCTACAGAACGGGCGTGATGTCCTGGCCCTAAATTGACCCTCACTTCTCCCATATCAGAACATGCATAAATACCTGTGGCAGCAGAAACGAGGAAAGCTATTAATCAACAGACACGGGGGCTCAGATCTGGAACGGCTTTAAATCCAATAGGAGATTCCTCTCAGATGTTTAAAGCCCAACGGTTTAATATCCCCGCCATCCCCAAGTGGGTAATTGTTTCGCCGCCGCAGACAGAGAAACTGTCGATCAAGTCTCGCTTGACCTTGTTTCTGTGTCTGTACTGACCTCCGGAAATGTAAAGCAAAGATCATATCACATAAAAAGCAATACTCCCACAAATGGGCCCCAAGCTGCAAATTGATTCTGCTGCCATGGAATTCACTCCCATCTCATGGAAGCAGTAGGAGAGGGGCATTAGGAAGGGGTCTCTTCTGCCGCATTCATCCTTTTGTTGCAGATATCTGTCCTGCGAGTCAGCTCGCAGATTTTTATCATTATGAAAAGGCACTCTGCATATGCTGGCAGAGCTCGTGCCAGTGACAGATAACAGAGGGACAAATAAGCCGGCGATTCCTGCTTCCCGGCGTTTAACACATTCCCTCTGTCGCGGCGGTGATAGCAGGTTCAATTGTCTGCGGTTATGGGCCAGAGGGAGTGAGAATCGCTGTTGCGACATTGCCCGGAGCGAGCCTCGTGGAACATCTCAGGAGACCGCCGCCCCTTTTGTCCCGACGGGAAGTCAGTAGACGAGATGGTTATCCCCGCGCACTGTCCGAAAGCTACCGTTGTCTATTAAATCCCCTAAATTGAATTTAAAAGAGTCTCAGATTACGTTAGAAAGTCTGCAGATGTCCTTGCAATGGACCAGGGACCAGTGACCCATCACCTAATTAAAATTCAAGCTGAAAAAGAGTGTACTTTGATCAAATCAAACTTTAATTAGCTCAGATAACCCCAAGCTACCTCCAAAACATTACCAACTGGAGGAATCGAGGACATTCTACTGGAAAATTCATCATCCATGGGAGATCCGCTGGAGTATGCACAAAGGACAATTTTTCAGCACAATTAGCATAATTTTTTGGAACGATGCAACAATAAGGGCCATTCAACACACAAATCAGCATAAAGCGACTAACCTTTGGTACATTAACATTGTCATCCCCTTTTGCACAGACCAGTGTCAAAGGTCCTGCTAGCCAGAGGTACCTGCAAAATAAAATTCCCCCAACCTTTTGGATCACTCGAGTCAGTGCTAAATAATTGATGTGGCCATTGAGACCGGTGGCGGTGGCAGTGATTTGATTTCGGAGCCAGTCTGAATGGGTTCAAGATCCTTACAGACACCCCGCGGAGGGCCAGTGAGAAATGTCAATCGCACCTCATCTATGGATGGAGGCTTCTCTGCTACACAGAGAGAGCGGCAATCTCCAGGCAATCTGCAGCAAGTTCACCATCCACATTTAATGAGACACACACAAATACACACACAGACACACACACACACAGCTGGAGTGGAAGAACAAAGTAGCGCTCAGTTGTAGCTCTGACAAGTGTCAACTTCACTGCAACTGTGGCGTGTAAGAGGATTTCCTTGATAATGTGAAAGAAAACAGTAAATGACAAAACTCGGAAATTATCGTCTAATGTTTGCGTTACATATTTGCATATTTGTGAAGCACAAGCCTGTGCAAATTGTCATGGTGGTTACTGATTTGATTTTGTGGACAGAATAACACAGAAATCCCAACAAGCCAAAACAAGAACTGCAGCTTATGTCAGTCCATTACTAAAAGTGTGTGACCTGTGTACTGAAACACTTTCATATGAGAAATACATTTTCAAAGAGCAAAAATCGTCCAGGTTAAATGTTTTTCATCTGCTGTAGTGCAAAAGGCCCCAATTTATTTTTTCTCTCATCACATATGTTGAGAGTGTCACACAAATTTATAAATCTAATGAAATGGAACAGACATGTTGTCTTGCAGATTTATTTCACGTTACATTATGAAACTTCCATATGTTCTGTTGTGCATCTGACAAACTAGAATTGTCATGCTCGCACGGTTCATTTTTCGGGCGACGTGATGAGTAACGCCACACTTGTTATTCTTTTCAGGTATTCAGTCAAATTCTGCACCGGCAGACGAGCCTTTCGCGAACACCTGGGATTTGAGTGTTCAGACTGGTGGAGGCTAACTTAATCATCTATAATTGGTGGAGTGGTTCTCATTTATAGTGACTGACAGCATCGATCTGTCTCAAAGGTAAGCCATCAGGCCTAATAAATAAAGGAAAAGAAACAAGTAGTCACATTCCAAATGAGCTGAAAAACTGCAACATGACACAATGTAAAAACGAGACCCGCATCATATCTTATTGAGGAGCGAGTCTAATCCCCAGAAAGAGAGAGGCTAGATATCGATGTGCATGATATTAAATTTAAAAATCTTGGGACCTTAAATAATTTAAGCGTGAAAGATCACAGAGTATTTGATCTAGTCTCTGTATCAAAACTACATTACACAGGGCAAAAACTGTGACAGAGCCTCAAAAAGAGAACTTTACTCTGTCTAGCAGCAGAAATGTCACAACATGAGGGTTTGCGAGATGCTGGAAGGGTGTTACCGGTGCATGGATTCGCTCTCTAAAAATCTCTGCCATGTGCTCGTAACATATGGCAGAAATACACACGGAGAGGAAATATTATGTGTAGCCGTGAGAGAAAATCAAGCGTTTGTTATGATTGTGTGAAAGCTATTGCAAGATAATGTGCATCTATTTTCAAAGCTGTGGCCTGGTGGTTTGCATGCATTATGGTGGCGCTGTATACAAAAAAATGCATTTTATCAGTAGCCCAAGGCTGTTTAGTTGTAGCCTGAGGTATCAATACCGAGGTAACAGAGCCCACATTAAAGCCAGAAAAAACAACAACAACAGCAACAATGCATACATGCTGGACTCTATGATTCATATGTGAGACTTGAGGTCGAATTAGCCTTCTCTTACTCTATATACTCTATTACAAAAGATAAAAGGTGTCCACATGCTGAAACATAACCAACTGTACATCTGGTTCATTTGACAATAATACAAAATTCAACCTCAGAGCTAAATGCTTCAGTGTGCTTTTTCCACACGAAAAGCTTGGTTGCACTTTGTCTGATTCCACAGAAAAGCTCTGGGCAAAAAACATGACCAGAGTAGGTTACTAGTTTGTTTCACGATTAAACCTCTGCGATGCTATCACCAAGCCTTGGGGATTTTTTAGTGAAGGATTGCCTCCGGAAACAATGTTTTGTCTGTACAGATTAACCAGGGGAACCCCTCTTGTCCAAATTCACCTTGAAAGCCCTGCGACTCTCGAGAAGAGTTTGAGGAGAATTCAACCGTTCCAGTCCTCTTGCTCGCTCTGTGTCATCGGACCTGAGCTTTGGGCCAGAGTGTGTTCCTTCCCCTTCAATACACCATTTCTCAACGCCCATCCAAGTCATGCGCGAGAGCCTAGCTCTGAACAATGACTAACAAATTTGTTGAGGAGTAAGTAATGTTAGGTTTGCTGACACTTGCAAGCCTTGCCACACGCTCAGACTGCCGAGAAAAGCAAAAGATAAATTATAAGCCGTATACATATATCTTTGTTTTTCTTCTTTTTATTGTATGCATTGAATCAATAGCACGGTTTGAAGGTTTTTTTTATGATACAAGACACTTTCCTTTCCTTTCCTTTTTTTTTAAGAAACAACAGCAGTCTGCTTGAGGTTAGATAGTCTTATCCTTACTCAGCACTTCCAGTCAAACTTTCTTTTGTTTGGTTCTGTGACGTTAGGCGTTGTATCTTCTCCAGCAGCTCAATTTCTGTTTGGCTAATAGGTAACACTTTGCAAATAACTTCTCTAAGTTAGTACTAATTAATGCAGTCGCATTTATTATAATGTATCAGTGTTCAATTCTAAATATACTAAAGCAAATTTAACATTCTAGTTGTATACATTAATCAGTTAATATATTATGAACGAACCTGAAGAACTATGGTATATTAGCCTAGATTATTAAATTATATTAAAAAGCTGTTTATTATTAATCAAAGATGCTTACCTAATGTTAACCATTTTTACCATTTTGTAAAGCTTACTTCACATTCATCACGTTAATGTTAACAGAGATAAAAGAGTCCATGATTTTATAATTATGCAAAGACAACTATACAAAAATCCCAGTGTAAAGGATCTCCCCTCATTTCTTTGTGCATATTTACACCGATCAGACATGGTGTTTCCTTTGCTTTCAGCCTGTGTCACTGAATTAAGACCGTCTGCCATTAATTCACCACCCTGTCTCTTTATCACCTGCAGGCCTTGTCTAAAAAGTGCTGTCCTAAATTGCCAGTTAGCAGATAAAGGTATTTTGTCATGGGGCAGGATTTGTAATTTCAAGGTATACTAAATTGTAAAAAATATTAAGGTATGTGAAAATTTCGAAAAGAAAAAAGAAGGAAAAAAATTTGCATGTGCATAAATGTGAACGCCTCAAGCTTTGCTCTGTAATAGAATCTTGGACTTTTCCTACATAAATTGAAGGATATAATTCAAATGAGCAGAAGCATTTTAAGGTCAAAGCAATATTATATTCATGCAGCACTGACATAAACTGTCTGAGAAGAAAAAAGAAACTATAAAGCACTTTCTACCTGCATGCTCTCAAATGCAAAGCAATATTACAGTATGTTTACACTCACACACACCAAAGGGAATGCATCTGTCAACTTGCATTAAAAAAGTGGCATTTGAGATATAGCCTCTTTAAGCACCTTTTCATCCATGTTTAACCTTTCCACATACACACAGCACAACTTTTACACCCCCGATCCAATCTTATAAAGCCAACTCTCAAAACTCTTGCAATCACACATGAACTCTGCTCACTCCTTCTCTTTCTATCTCCATTTTTCCTTTTCTTTCCTCTCATGCATCACACATTTCGACTGTCCCCCTCAAAAACAGATAAGCACAGAACGCGGAAAAAGCAAACCACGACCACGAAAATTCTCTATGCGGTGCCGATCAGTAAAATTAGCATGACAATACTCACTGTGGGGAGAAGGGGGCAGTCGGAGCGTGGCAAGTCACTCTGTCCGATGAACCTGCACGGGAGAAAGAGCGGGAGAGAGAGAGAGAGAGAGAGAGAGAGAGAGAGAGAGAACAGTCAGCTGTGAAAGCACAGTTAAGAAAAAGGGAGGGGTGACGAAGAGCCGGCACATACAGAAAAACACAAAAAAAGAAACTGAAACACGGAGGAGAACAAGGATGAAGCCGAATGGTAGGAGAGAATTGGGGAGGCTGCGGAGGGAGGGAACATGTGATGAGAATAAAGGACACGTGGGAAGAAGCTGTACTTTTAAAAGTTTGACACACGATTGGGTGAATTTTCTTACTGTGACACCACTGGGTGAACTAGATACCTTATTTAACCTTGCATTTAGTGCATGATTGTTTACTGTAGCAACAGCACCAGGCAAATAATGAGCTTCTTTGCACTTTGCGTGGCAATACAATGAGTTTTTGCAGTTTTAATGATTTTTGTGAATGCATTAATAAAATAATGTACTTAGAAAATAAAATGTTGGCATTATTTAGTTGGCCTCATGCTGTTCGAAACTCATAGGCTGTTACACTTCTTGTGGAACTCAAGAAAATAATGAGTCTCCACATACATCGACATGTTCTTGGTGACCACAGACTGTTAAATGCCCAAACATAGAACCATAAAAGGCATCCATATGACTTCTGTGCTATATTAAGTTTCAAGTAGCTTTGCGTGCTGAAAAGACCTAAATGTAAGTCATTAATTACTGACTTTTCACTTCAGCTGTAGTTTTCAAATCAAATATAGCATCTGTGGAGAAGGTTGTACATCATATGAACCATGTTCATGTGGATACTATAGTCGGAAATCAATGTGAATATTGTTTAAAAATATTTTTGTATGATTTACTGAAACAAATCACAGCTTATGAGTTTGTAAAACATGAGGTTGAGTGAATAATAACAGAATTTTCACGTTTAGGTAAAAAAAATTCCCTTAAGCATTTTTTTTAGAGGCTAGCGTTTGTCTTGAATATTTGAGTATGTGTTTCGACAGCTCTATTGGATCACTTTATCTCTGAACTGCCTTTGAAGGAGAACTGATGATCAACATCGCAACACTGCACTGTAAACCAACTCTGTCTTTTGGTCTCTCAGTTGTTGTCCAATCTCTCATTCTCTCTTTCTTTCCATACTTCTCTCTCGGGAACGTTTTATTCTGCGGAGGCAGTGCCACCACAAAAAGATTCTGATGAACAATAATCAACTATAAAAAAAAAATTATATATATATATATGTATGAATATTACAAAACATAAGAGTGAATGTATAAGCCAACTAAAGTGACACTGTCTAAAAGGTACGGTCACTTGAATCAGTTTTCTCTATGGGCAAAAGTCAGAAATTTTAAAAGGAATTCCCACACAGATTTTTATCAGATTCAAGCTGGTTGATTTGCTTCATTAACCCCTCATAATAACCACCTCATAATAATAAAAGCATAAGTATGTTAAAAAAAATAAAAATAGAAAAACATTGCTATTTTTGTTGCGTACGGCCATCAAATGTATGTAAAGATCAAATGGAACTTGATCATTAATTTACATTGGACTAAAAAACCCAAACACAGAGAGGGACTTTCTGAAGTCCACAATGCAACACTGTTCTATCTGCTTCTCAGATGTGTGTGTCTCGCTCGCTCTCCTTCTCTCCTCAAGTGACAAAAGCAAGACCCCATTCCTAATCTGACCCCAAAACAGCAACGAAATCCCCCCGGCCTTATCATCCTTTGCCTGGGCTCTGTTCTCGCTCTTCTTTCATATCCCCTGCCTCTCTTTCTTTCTTTCATTCTCTCTCTCTCTCTCTCTCTCACTGTCACTCTCCATTGCATCCTCTCTCCCCAGTATAACCTCTTCCTCTGTCTCCTTCTCTCTGTAAACGGCTTTCAGCCGAGCAGAGATTACCTAGACCATGCTCTTCAGAGCAGCTTCAAAAAGGGTGCTCTGGGCTGCCAGCCTGGATAACACCCCGCTCCTGCTTCCGCACGGGAGGGGTAAGTCACAGAGAGAGTGGCTTGGAAAATGTTTGCAGAAGAAGAAAAAAAGAAAAGAAAAAGCAGATGCTGAGGATGTCACACACTGGCTACGTTGACACAATGTTTGGGACTGACTAGCATATTTACTAACAGGTGTGACTTCTGAATTGTCCTGTTCACACAACAGCTATAAAAGCAGCTTGAATACAGTCTATATGAATGAGAATGAAGCAGAAGTAACACTTAATTAACTTAATGTTTTTAAAAATAAAATACTATAAAATAATAAAACAATTAAATAGTAAGAAAAAAGTAAAGGTAAATAAAGTAAAATAATTTTTGTTTTTACAGTAGAAATCTGTCACCTGAATTAATGGTAAACTTTACTACATTTACCATAAACATTCTTATTTTCTCAGCATTACATCCTTATGTCGCTTCAGATGGACACCTAAGTGCTGCTATTGAAAGCTGTACTATGCCAGCTTGCCAGGCTCACTTAGTTTTGATATGCACAAGCTGATGTGATGATTTTCTATTAGAAACAATCCTAAATCACTTTTATCCTCCTTTGACCCGCAATGAAGTTTTGACACCTCAGTGCATTAACATGATGCATGCTTGATTTATTTGCTGTGAGATGCATCATATGAGATTCATAGAGAAAGTGCAAACGGGGAAATCGCTGTACAGTACCTATGCAATTGTGTGGAAAAACTGCTATGATGAATGTTTGCAATTCAACGTAATTGGTAATTGTTTAAAAATATAATCAAATTTATTAAATTACATGCAATTACCATTAATAATAAAATATTACCAATGGCAAATTTATCCAAAATTGAAAATGAAGTTTTTTCTTCTGTTAAATTCACATGAAAAAAAATATTGGTGGTTGCAGTTGTTGGTAGCTACTGAAATTTATTTTCCTACTATGGAAGTCAATGGCTACCAGCAAGTGTTTGGTTAGCAACATTCTTTAAAATATCTCCTTTTTTGTACAACAGAAGAAAAAAAAAAGAATCATACAAATTTGTAACAACAAGGTGAGTAAGTAAAGATAACATTTTAACTTTTAGGGGGAACTATCCCTTTAATATTAAATATAGTGTGTATGTCATAAGGGTAATTATTTATTTAAACATAACCTTAAAGCCAAATAAATAAGCTTTGCGTTGAAGAATGGTTTGTTAGGATATGACAATATTTGTCTGAGATACAACTTTTTTTTGAAGATCTGTATGTAATCTGAGGGTGCAAAGAAATCAAAATATTGAGAAAATTACCTTTAAAGTTGTCCAAATTAAGTTCTTAGCAATGCATATTTCTAATAAAAAATTAAGTTTAAATTAAACACGTGCGAGTCCATTATAATAATGTGTGTATGAGTGCTCTTTCTTGATGCACTGATCGCACATTTATTTATGCACACCACAGACATTTCCGTTTATTTACGCGTTTTCCACACACATTCACAATAATTAATGGATATGTCTAAAGTAGTAGATATATGCATATCTCAACGATTGGCTTATACTGTCTCAAGATCACATGTGTGAGCAGAGGGACCTGGTGGGTCTTTGGGTCAACTGGGAAAAGAGCAAACTCTTCCCGATGCAGTGGATCTCTTTTCTCAGTATGGAGTTGGATTCGGTCAAACAGACAGCATGCCTCATAGAGGAATGTGCCTGGTTCAGTGCTTTAAGTGGCCCAAAAGAGGTGCCGGTACTCTATTATAGCCTATTTTATTAACGGGGGGGGGGGGTATATGTGTTGGGGGTGTCTGTGGTCTTGGGTGACGGGATGGGGGGCTTATGATATTAGACTTCGTAGCCTATAATAAAAGATAATGAATTTCAAACCTTAACTAAACACATTTTTATTCAAAGAAATTTTTATTTTTTTCAACCGTCTGTCATTACTCTTCAGTCTGCCACAAGAAACAGCAACATTACAATCATGAACTCAAATGTCATTGTTAAAAAAAACAAAAAAAAACAATGACTGTTGTAACAGTGCGTAAATCAGACCTTTCTGTAACGCTAACGCTAATAAGCTTAAACGAAAATAACGAAATAATTGTGTAGCGGAGTATTTTTTGTACACAGTGCCGCGAACTGTCAATCACTCCTGTACGCGTGCATCACTGTCCTCCTCGCAGCTGCAGCAACTTGCACTCTCTTCATCAAGCTTTAAAACAAAAAGGGGACAAAAAGATCATATTGTCTTTGTGCATAGGCTATAGATTAATTAAATAAATGAATATCTAAATTTGTGCCTTGCCGCCTACGGTATTTTTTTAGAACTTAGAAAAAAGATGCTGCAGCCAATGAGCAGCCAGCGTGGGATGCAGGACGACTCAACCTCCGCAGACAGTTTTTAATGTTTATCAGACAAAAAAATACTCAAGATTTTGCTTTAGTATAATTTTCGGGACAATTAGGGCCAGATTCGGGAGTCGGGACAACAGTTTAGATTTCTGGACTGTCCCGAATCTTTCGGGACGTCTGGTCACCCTTCCTGAAAGAGCTGCATTACTTCATTAGCTTGAGTCTGACCTGCAGTGATAGGATTCAAATTTGGTGAGGTATCAATCAGCGAATCATCTGATTTTGGTCTTGTTCTTACAGTATTCAGAGTCTGAAGCCAAGAGAACATATTAAGTGTTGTTGTTAACTGTATATGATTTTTAACCAAACCGAGTATGGTGTACACTCATAACGAGTTTCACACACCTTCTCCGGCCACGTTGAGTTGTTGACACTTAACAGTGGGAAAAGCGACACATGCGCTATTCACTTGTATAACTTAAGGGTGAATGGGTAACGTAGTTACTGCTCTCGGTGGGATGAATTAGGAAGCTTGCATTGTGAAGGGCGCTCTGAAAATCGGCAGTGCAGGTAACAGATTAAAACCTCTATTAAAACAGATGTCCAAATGAGCGTACCGGTACGCTAAAAGCACGTTCTGGGCGCATGGAGATGTGGCGGTACGCTCAAGAGCTATATTTGGAAGTGGCGGTACTGAGTACCAGTGCGTACCGGCCCACTTAAAGCACTGGCCTGGTTGGTGCTGAGCAGGACAGCAGTCCCACTCGCCGGGTCCAATTAACACCGGCCTGTCACCAAACCTTCCTGTGGTCCAATCTTACATTCTTCGGGTCAAGAGTGCCTCTAGAACATCTAGAGATGCCTGATTAGGGTTGTGTTTTCCTTTTTGCAGCAAGAGTTGGAGTGGATGCTGTCTCGCTCCACCCTCAAAGGATCACTCCACTATTTTTTTAAAGTAGGATCATTTTCCAACTCCCCTAGAGTTAAACAATTGGGTTTTACTGTTTTTGAATCCATTCAGCCAATCTCCAGGTCTGTCTCTAGTGATTAAAACACTATAGCAAGGCCCATTTGAGCCTTTGCAATCAGTCGAGCTAAACCTTTTATTGAAAACTCTGCTCCTGCTTGCACTGGCCTCCATCAAGAGGGTAGGACCTGCATGCATTTTCGGTCGACGATTCATGCTTAGAGTTTGGTCCGGCTGACTCCCAGGTAATCCTGAGGCCCCGGCCAGGTTCCCACCAGTCCCTACAGGCATCAGTTGGTGAGTCTGCAAGCAAGCCATAGCTTTGCTCTGTCCTGTCTGAGCCTTGAGATGCTATGTAGACCGGACACAAAGCTTTAGGACCTTTGTCTGTTATGGAGGCCGGCAGAAGGGGAAGACCGTCACTAAGCAGAGGATGGCCCACCTGATTGTGGATGCCATCGCCCGCGTAGGTTGTGATCTCACTCTACTAGAAGTGTTGCATCCTTCTGGGCATCACACTGGGTTGTGATGCCTCACTTACAGATATTTGTAGAGCTGTGGGCTAGGTGAACCCCAACACGTTTACTAGATTCTATAGCCTTCGAGTGGAGCCGGTGTCCTCCTGTGTTTTCACCTCAAATGGGTCGAGTCACTTAGAGGCCTGGTTTAGTGTCAGCATGCTAAAACTGCTCCAGATTGTCCATACTAGACTCTGTCGAGCTCCTCCATCCCCTTGACATGAATCCTCAAGAACCGATAGAAGGTTGGGTTCCATATGTGAGACTTAAGTGGATCCCATGTGTACAGCCCATGGTGCAGCCTCAGAACCCAGAAGAGGGTTACAATCACCTCCAATCTTCAATATGCCCCTTAATATGTAACCCTCATTCCCTGATGGAGGGAACGAAGACATCACATCGCTTCGCCACGGCTGCTGTACCAACACTGAGAAGTTTGGTCATCGGCTCAGCTCCTCAGCTAAACGTGGTATGTGTTGCACCTGTTGCCTTTTTATGCTCACGCTGTGATCAGTTGCATTTGGATTCAATAATTGCATGCCAATGTGCATTGGCTCGTTTAGTTTACACTCAAAGTAGATTGGTCTCTCTAAGCGAGATCCCAATTCATTGGTCACCAGCGTGAGGTCTCTGTTCCCTCTTTCAGGGAACGAGGGTTACATACGTAACCAAGATGTTTTGTTTACATAATAAACATACACAATACACACACACACACACAGCATATATTTTGAACATATTTACATGCATTCACATGTATATAATCACAAGCATTATATTATAGGGTATTTCACATGACAACCCCTATAATATAATACTTCAATATACGTAGTGCTTCATTCCTTCACTATACATTTTTGTCTTAAGTCTAATCCCTTTGTATTCTTTGATGTACAATCTTTGATGTATATCCCTCCCTGTGTGAACCCAACGCCTTTTTCTCTGACACCATACCCAGCCTGTCTCCATGTTATGTGAGACACACTCTCTGCCCTCTTGCTCCCCGAGAATGTCCGATTAGAGGAAGGTCAGATCCGGTAGCCATGTGTGAGGCAGCCACTTATTCTGTTACCGTTGGCCAATCCGTCACGCTCCTCTCCAGCTTTCTTTATTTTATTCTTCCTCCCAAAGGGCAGTGGCTAACTCTATCACCGGGACAAATGACCCATCAGTGGCACCATTCATCAGCTGCCTCAGAATCACTTGCTCCGGCCGAAGTCCCACCCATCCACCCCCCATGAAACGGAGCTGCCACTCCCACTGGCTTCCTCTACTGTTGCATGTGTGTTTGTGCACACGTGGGCGTGAAAGCAAAAATGAGAGAATGTGCCTTGTTCATGCAGTGCCCAGCTAAACTGCATTATAAATCTCTCCCACAAGCAAAATAAACACATACACACACACACACACACACACACACACACACCATCCGAAATAGAACCACCTCCTTTACCAAACATACATACATAAGCTTTTGTCAAAGCCCTTTGTCTGGTTTTATTTGCTTGTCAGTGTTGTTTTCTTGTTTATCCCTAGGCAGCTATTCTGACGCCCCCACACCGTCCCAACACCTCCACCCGGGGCGAGAATCTTTACATAAGTGATGAGGAGGAGAGCAAATGAAATGACTGTAATTTGGTCAGGGGCACGGTGTACGTACTGCCTAATAGAGGGGGCTGTCTTTCCCATTGCTCTGAGACGAGCTAGGTGGGTGTGTTCTTATTAATTAAGACAGTCTCATTATCGCCTGTCCGGGTGCTCGATGAGTGAGGGAAATCGGAATTAAAAAGTCAAGCAAACTGCAAAGGAAAAGACAGCTAAGACATGACAGATGGTCTTTCATCACGCAAGGCATTATCAAGAAAAAAAATCCAATCGAAATAAATAAATAATGAGCTTATGGAGCAGAACTAGCACATTTTCTCCCTCCTCTCCTTAATTCTGGGCAATTAAAATATTTTTTTCCTTCAATAGCACAAAAAGCATATGGGGACATTACTCATTTGGTGCTGTTTTGCCAGTATAGTTTCCATGGCAACCTTGGAGCAAGAAACATGACTCTCTATGCTGGTAGATACAGAGTCACTAGCGTAGCCTGTGGTACTCGAGACGTGAACTTTGACTCTTTCCAGCCTTGATTTAGCAGTGAATCTAGATGCAACACAAAATATTAGACCAGTCTTTCCTGGGAATCATCACACAAAATATGAAAACACAACACCACTGAAATTAAACATTATTTTTATTATTATTGTGAATAATCGTGAGCACCAATTCTGCTTAAACATCATGCATATTTAATTTTTAATATGAAACATCTTTCAATATCTCAGATGTACAGTCGTGTTCTGTTTTGCGCCAAAGGCTGATGCTAGACTTTATACGTCAGGCAGACAACATATAAAAGGGAATCATACTGAAGATACAGTCGCATGAAGTTCAACATCTACTGCTGTCAAAGTGATGTATTGATACAGAGGGATATATCAAACTGCAGTGCTGTAGTTAAGAATATTTTTTTTTTTCATTTGAGGGAAAAGCTCATGGGCTGCGAGCAAAGGAGAGGCAGCAAGTGAAAAATCAGTGGTATAAATATAAGACAGTGTTAAATTGACACATGCTGTTCAGCTCTTCTTTTTATCCACAGAGGAGAGACACAAGGGCCATGAAGACACAACTCTTTTCTCATAGGTCTGAAACATTGTTATATTTTGGATCATTATGTTTGAATACACACAATGGCTGTTTACACTGACTAGAACTGAAAAAAAATGCGAACGCATTTAAAATATATTTATTTATTTATTTTCTTAATGGTCCCAAAGACAGGCTTAATTTTCATTCATTCATTCATTTATAAATAAATAAATGTTTCTGAATATATATATATTTGAATATATTTTGGGGGGGATCATTATGAAAAGGATGCAAAAACTTTTATTACTGTATTTCCAAATCAAAGCACTTAAAATACATTAAACCAGTGAAAAAAGTTTTATTTTTATTATTATTATTTTTTTACACATTGTCTAAGCACTATCAAGCAAATAATTTTCAATCAGCTTGCCAGCTCTGCATTCTCAAGATCTAGGAGTGTCTAAAAAAAAGCCAATTCCTACTATGCTAAACCTGATTTGTTTAAATATCACCCTGACAAGATTAACAAATGGCTTGTGTGTTGCCTTACTACTCAAAAAAAAAAAAAAAAAAAAGTCACTGAAGGCCAATATGCAATGGAACTCTTATACAAAATAATGTTAACTTAATTTCCTTCTTATTGGAAATGAATTCACTTTTGTTCCATTTGGCTCACTCTGGCATTAGGACAATCCACCCCTCCGGTTTTACCTTCCAAAACAACAGCTGAACAGAGAGAGAAAAGCAAAGAATATGCATGCATTCACATTGGACCATAGGAAATAGTATGCACTTATCAGGCAGTGCCAGGCAGGATTAGAGGAAGGTGTTGGGGGGTTCGAACCCTGTGGGCTGGCCTACACACATGGGGTCGGAAAGTTGGATCAATCCACAAGGCTACGTGCCACCTTACGCCATTCATCTTTATTTAACAGCAAGCTTTGCATTTTAAGAAGATACATGCTGACCTCTACACCACAAACTGACATTTGGGGAAATATGTCGATAGCAAAGCATGTCAATTTATGGTTTTGTCCATGTGTCTACTCTACCCCCCCCCCCCCCCCCCGATGGTTTGACATGTTAAAGTGGTGAGATGGATATGTGTTCATGAAAGATGATGCGGCTGGTTATGCATCATGCCTACGGCACAAGATCTCATGCACTCGGGTGACTGGAGTTATCCAAAAAAAGATTTATATTCAGAAAACACCGCAGTATTTGTAAAAGCTGGTGAGAGGATACAGCAAAAGATCAAGTCCAGAACATTTGCTTAGATGAGCTCTTTCAAATGCATTTTGACCTCACAGAGGACAATTAATTTAACTAAATTCCTCGTATCACCCTGTATTTCAATATAAGTACAAGGTCACTCATGTTTAGCCAGCCCAAGCTCTATTCATGACTTCCAAAGCTGCAGTGGAAGAGAATAAAAACACTATTTAAGGTTTTGATTCAAATTGAAAAGCACTCACCTCCATAGCCAAAATCCAATCCAATTGCAATTGTGTTGGGTAAATAAGGATGGATTGTTTGTCTCTTAGGTGAGTGTGCGGTGAGGATCTTCTGTTTAAATGTAAAGTGACAGATGTCCCATTCCCGGTGTTAGAGGACTATGGCTCAATCTAATGAGCCAATGGAGAAAAGTCACAGAATGAAGAGCAGATTCCAAAGGTTGAGTTGAAGGGCAAGGCACCTGCTGCTCAAACCCTACACCATACGATGCTGCTCTTCCATTCATAGAAGATGTAAATACTTGAATGACTCTTTTCAAAACATTTTTGGCTGTTTTATCCCCACCAAGTATTTAATATGTCCACTAACAGTGTTCAAAAGCTGAGAGGAAAATTCACAAGCAACAAATGCCATTTTCATCACGTGTCAAATTTGTGGTGGAAATTACATGAACTATGAAAAATGAAATTCAGTTACATGGCTTATGAAATAAAATTAATATAATATAATATAATATAATATAATATAATATAATATAATATAATATAATATAATATAATATAATATAATATAATATAATAAGTACTTTCACACATTTCAATACTTGCTTATTTTATTTTAGAGTTTTAGAAAACAATAACTATTTTTATGTTTCATTTTCAGGTTTTCAGGGACTGAATGTCTAGGTCTGAGAGGAGGAAAAAATTAAATAATTTTAAAAAGCAGCAAAAGCAAATCAACTTTGCAGAAAAATCTTCATGTGACCTACATATAAAAAAAAAATATATATATATATACATATATATATATTTTTAGCAAAAATCAAGCCTTGGAACATAAAAGCACCCGTAGCAGAAATACTGCTGTACTAACAGTTCATTGCAAGGCATGGTGATTCTGCTTTGCAAAACTATCCACCATCTAACACTGAAGTACATTTTTCAAGTTACCATTAACACATAATTCTAGTTCTTGGGAGAAATCCAGGTATGACAGTTTCAGTTGGCCTGTCTGAGAAACCTTATCTCCACCTCAAGCTGCAATTATCATTACACCACTAAAATCGCTGCTCAATCGAGCCATTTTTTTTTTTCTCATCTTGTGGCGAGGCTGCCTACTCTAAATCAATAAACTCCTGTATTTCTATGCAATATCTAATTTTCGCTAAAGTGTAATCATATTTCATGTGCCTACAGAGAAACAGCAACACATAAGAAATTCTGAACTCCACCATGCCATTAAACGCAGTGTCATATTAGGAAATAATTGCACTCCTTGTCATGCTCACAATGGCAGATTAATGGGCGGAACAATCGGGAATCATGGTCTTCCTACCTGTTATGCCTAACAGGCGAAACTTCTGGCACCTTAACAGCACACACTGGCACCTTTAACAGAGACGTGGGACAGAGGCAGGGTGGATAGAGAGGGCTAATGATCTGTCCCCATGTCAATATCTCTGGGTGCCAACCTGCCTCCCCTTGGGCAAGAGCCTGGACATCAAACCTGCAGCTGACGCACCACTTTTCCTGGGAAGCCACTTCTGTGCCTCGCATCAATACATTGAACTTTTTTTTTTGTTTCCAAACCGTGGCCCTGCTGTCTGCATCTTGATGAAATGCTCCTCTGCTTATTTGAGCACCTTGCTGAAATCCATCAGTTTCTTCATTTTACAGCGAACATTTTTTACATAGACATTTTTCTGAAAAATTTAAATTGTGTCATCATTTAATCTATGTTCAAAACACTTTTGGCTTTTTCCCACAAAAAGAGATATTTTGAAGAATGTACTGGTTGTTTACTCAAATTGCTGCAATAAACTTGAGAAATTGATAGGTCTGAGCAAATATATCAACTGGATGTTGTGTTTTGTGTATTCAGAGTTTTTCACAAGTTTTAAAGAGATGGATTCTCATGCTAAACATGGCCAAAGTTTAAAACAATTATTTAGAAGAATGACTGAGAAGTTCTGTGCCGAAAATCTTACTTCTGGGTTGGTACAAGTTTTGGCTGTTTTTTTTTTGTTTTTTTTTTTAATCGTGAATCTAATGACGTAGACGAGAGCGGAACTCCTTATATGAGCATTTCTCCCGGAAAAGTAAGAATAAATCATGTGGAATGTTTGTTGTTATTAATTTATTAAATGTAGTTAATTTATTATTAATTTGTAAATGTTTATTTGTAAACTGTATTGATACAAAAACATAATTAGCATTTATGATATTTATAGTAAAAATAATAATATGAGAAAATAGGATTTTAAAGGAGAATTTTTTTTTAAATGTTAACCTGCATGAAGATTTTATTATATATTTTTAATTTAATAATTTGTAATAAAATATGTATTTTAATAATAATAACAATATGAGAAGGGACAAATGACAAAAACATTTATAGCATGAAGTTGAGTGAGAATTGAAACACCTTATATAACACAAAAATCACTGATTTTATTAACAAATTTTGAAAATAGATGGCTGCATTTTGTGCAAAACCATATTTAGCATTTACTGGACACTGAGAGCTGTCTTTTTTTTATTTTTTTCGCTGCCAGGTGTCAAACTGCCTCCAAACATTTTGTTCTGTATCCTCTCCTGCCAGCACCTGAGCAGTGGACACTCTGAATCCCTGGAGTCCAGAGGAGTCCCTGCCTATGACTAATTAAATGAGCTATGTGTCCGTGTGTCGGACGGCTCAGACAGCCAGCGCTGGCCACGAGCTTTAGAGGGGGAAATCAGCCTTCCGTGCCCACAGGGTGTGTGCGCAGGCCATCGATCCTGCTACGCCATTAGATACAAAGATGTCAAGGTAGATTACTCTCATAGTGCTGCCGTTTGCAGGTCAAGTGTTTTGCTGGTCAACAATAATCAGAGAGACAGCAGGCGGCTAGATGATTGGGCTCTGTCTGGCTGATATATAACAGTGCTGCTGAAGCTTAGGTGATGGAACAGAAGAGTGAATTAGAATGGAGAGGCAGCCCGACCCCAGGCAGGTTAATGACATACGTGGTGCCAAAGAGCTAAATGATTTTGTGCTGAAAACAGGATTACGTCTCAGACATAAGACAGAACGGATGAGATGCAGGGCACAGCGCTCCAATGTAACTCACCAGCAAACAGGCTCTCTCTCTATCTCTCTCTCTCTTTTCCTGTCTCTTGCTCTTTCTCTCTCTCAAAGCAGGAATCAGTCACTTATATTTTACTTTCCCCTCTGCAGGTCACAGCCTCCTTCATCACCCTGTCCAAATAACGCAACAATAACACACCTCATTCATCTTCCAAACCGAAAAGAGTCACGACTCGCAGTTCAATTGGATTTTTGCTTCCTTCTCCTTCATTTGCACACTTTTAAACGACTATATGTGGACTTTCTTCAATATTTATATCTCAGAGTTTTCCAACTATTTATTATTTTTTTCTGTCTTGGGTACAACCATCGCTCAACAGCGAGTAGAGCTTAATAACAACAAACTAGAAAAGTGCTGCTTTTAAAGACAAGTCAGCATGCAAAATTCATAGGGATACTGCATTAAAATTAAATATTCAAATATGTAATAAAATACACATAAAGTCCACAAAATGTGTGTTTGTGTACAGTTTAAATAAAACCATACAAAATATAATTCAAAATTATTTTTTAAAGTTTTTTTTAAAGTCTTCCATGATATCCAAGGCCTCATTTATTTAAAAAAAAAAAAAAAAAAAAAATATATATATATATATATATATATATATATATATATATATATATATCTTGAAGTTATTTTTTTATTATTTTTTTATTTTTTACAAATAAACAAGAAAAAATAGTTTTTTGTTCATTTGGTGCTTGTGATGGGCACAGAGAAGATTGTGGTTTCATCGCATAACCTTACCCATCTTTGCATGTGTCATATCAAAGGATGTTATAGCGCCGGACTGTTGTCTTGTAATTCCAGGATGACAACAATCTCATATCACCTGATTTAGTGTCTGAGGGCGAAAGCTGGGGAGGAGGATGAAAAAGTGATAAAGCATGTGAAACAGCGGGAATGAGAGTGCAGGTTGTGGACCGAGCCGAACGTGGGTGGCTATAAGTTCTCATGCTCTGACAACCTCTGGGACAAGCTTTTTATTTGGTGGCAGAAGCTGGGGGATGAAGAAGCGAGGACGTGTGCATGTGCGCGAGTCGACACAGATGGGAGAGCAGTGAAGGACATGTCAGGTAGCATATAGAAACATGGAGCCCAAGTTAAAAAGCCTGAAAACACGAGCCATTGTTTTCATCAATGCCATTTGAAGTCCACCCACATAGCTAAGTCCCACTAATCTATCCCGTCTTGGTGAAATTAGCGAATTTGGCAGAGGACGCCCGCATACAGATGGCCGTTTAGTGGCATTCCGTTATTCTGTAGGATTCACGTGACGATTTTTACAAACCCTTTTCAAAGTACGACAAGAAGAAGATGGAAGATCTCGTAGCAGAGAGGGAGCGTTTCACAAGCAACCTCGTCGAAACCACAATTAGCTCACGGTGGACTGCAACAGTATACCGCTAATGTTTACATCGCAGATATAGCCCATATGTCAGTTAGTATGCTAATCCATGACAAGGTCTCCCTTATTCAAACATCTCAGCATGAGATCGTGAGTTCATATTGAACAGGCGATTAATAGCACCTTGCTCATGCCAGGCAGATCCTTCTGCTTGGCCTTCCTCCAGAGCGTGGGGGATTCAAACAAGCAGCATCTAAAGGACTGAATTCTGTTTCTGGCACAAGGCTACAGCTTCCCACTGCCTACTGGAAGTATCGGTCTCAGGAATAATTCTTTAATTTGGTATTTGACAGAAATGCCTCAGATATTTTTTAAGAAGGTTCATGAATTTAATGATGCAACTATGAAGAAAGACCTTGGTGGGTATTTAGACTTGTAAATCTGTATTTACAGAGGAGTTGGGATAAGGTTAGTTCCTGCATCCAAAGGTGTCTGTGTTGTGGACCAGCGCTAATTCTATCCTAAGGCATTTAGCTGTTGGCTTAAAGGAATTCTTCAGCCAAAAATTACACATTTTTTTTTGTCATCGTTTACTCACACTCATGTTGTTCCAAAACATGTAAAGTTATTTTTCCTGGGGAAATTGGGAAGGAGATTGTTACACTGTGTTTTTTTTTTTCTTACAGTGACAGTTCATAAAAAAAAGTTTCAATGATATACAAGTCCTTTTTTGAAGATGAGGGGCAAGTGAATATTGACAAAAAAAAAAAATCATTTTCGGGCGAACTATTTTTTTTATTTTAACAAGCAAGGATTTATACCCCAAAGAGTACTGGCATGATTTCACATGGCCACATGAGCATTTTGTAAATAAATAAATATAACAAGAAAAGAGGAGAACACAAAGAAAAGAAGTTGAAAATGGATGAAAGAAGCAGAACAGCTTAAGCCGAGCGAGAAGCCCAGCAGGGAGTTGTTTTGATCTCATCTGGTCTAGAAATATTTCATGTCAGGTCACATAGTAATTAGAACGATTTTTTAACATGTTGCATTGGCGATTTTGCGGGAGCCGATATTTTTATCAGCCACGCTCATTAAGCTAAATGCACTGTCTGTGAGATTGTGAGGGAGAAAGAAAAAAAAACCCTGCTGTTTCATTGAAAAATGAAAAAAATTACAGAGATAGTATTTCTGTGGCTGGGTATTACTGTGGCAATTATAGTGGAAAGTGCATTATTTAGAAAAGAGCAGTTGGCAGCGATGACAGAGAGAAAGAACAAATGATCCCTGTGCTTGAAGTCACACTGAGAGAAAGAGAGAGAGAGAGAGAGAGAGACAACACAAAACAACAAAAAGCCATTCACAGTTTTGATTTGCTTTCCCTGACAGCTACAATAGTGGGAATGTGAAACGACTGTGTCGGCTAACTTGTTTTATGTTCATAAAGTCCAGGCGGTTCTCCTGTTTCATTGTTTAAGAGGCACAGGACAGCAAAGGAGACTTGGCCTCTCCGAGTAAATAATGCTGTAATCGCAGGAAGGGTGCTCACTGATTTACAACTTATTGAATCTCAGAGAAAATCACTTTAACCGCTAGTGTTTTTTTTTTTTTTTTTCTGCCGACTAGGTTCTTGCTGTTTTCCTATGGGTAATAGCATAATTTTATGTTAGAGCAAAGGTTGTGATATTCCAATATCATCACTGAGCTGCTTCTAAGCAGAGCAGAAGAGAAAGGCAGTCGGAGAATCTGACTGAGCATTATCGCTAATGCATTAATGAGGGGTCATGTCAAATATTCATAGCAGAATAGCTGGTGCGGGCCTCAATACGTCTCACAGCTGTGTATTATATCATTAGGTCAAATGAAAGGTATGCCAACATTATGATACATCATTCTGAAATCTTATTCAAGTCTAAAAACAGATTTACAAATGACACGTCATTACTGACGAACACCATTGGTTCACACATGTCGTAATAATAATATGTATCATGCCATTTCAAACGTGGAATGGAGAATGACTTCTGAGAGCAGGAAAACAATGTTAAATTTCAGTCTGTTCCTCATAAAACTGTCACATAGGCTTCATAAGACTTGGATTAGTCGTATAAGTCATATGAGCTACTTTTACCCAGACAGCAAGCAGTTTCGGCCCAGATCTGTCCCAGATTTGGATTTCACGCGTGCCAGATGTGGGCCGGATCTGGGCCAACACTATGTTGCTGTCTGGGTTAGTTATTATATGCTGCTTGATGGATGTAGTCACTATGAAACATATCTTTACAAAAACTAGAAACATTTTGAGATCCCTGTTTTGAAATCTGTCCAGCTGGTTTTAAATGAAAGAGCAGATTTTATGTAAACACTACCTATGTTATTAGTCCCACTGAGGTCATTAGACCCTGAAATCAGCCTAATTATTCAAGACTTCCTTGAATACTTCAATGTCATTCCGAACCTGCATGAAACAAACATGAGATATGCTGAACAATGTCTGAACTCGTCCTTACAATGCAGGTTAACGAGGTACAAAACCAAACAAAAACATATAAGAAACAAACGAAAACCAAACAAACACATCAAAAATTAAATAAAATGTTGTTTACATGGTGCATTGGTGATTTTGTCAATGTTTTTATCGGCCAAAACAAAACAAAATTCAAATAACAATGGAGGTTAATGAGGTCCAGAACAAAACAAAATCCAAATTACAATGGAGGTTAATGAGGTCCAAAACAAAACAAGAAATAACAAAAGACAAGAAACAAAGCAAAAAAAAAAAAAAAACATAAAATAAAATGAAATACATTTTTGTGTGTGTTTCAAAGAAAAATTTCCTAAATGTTTGGAACGATACTTAACGGTGTCCCATTATGACCCATTAGACAACTAATTCAGGCAACCAATAAACTAAGCAACACATTATGCTACAATACTTCAATATGATTCAAACAACAATACTTTTTACTCCTTGTGCAATCCAGATGGTTCTAAAATGACATAAAGGGCCCTATTTTAATGATGTGTGTGTAAAGTGTAAAGCGTACGGCTTTCAGCTCCTTAAAATAGCAATGCGCCTGAACACACCACTTTTTTAAACCAGCACGCCCAAATGCATTTGCTAATTAAACGACGTGGCGCTGGACGGGAAAATTCAAACGGCGCCGGACTGGAACTAACAAACACACTTGCACTGCGCCTTGCGTCGCATTGCGCCTGTTGTATTATAGGGCCCAAATTTGAGTACATAATGACAGAATTTAAAATTTTCTTCTTTTACAGTACGGCAGGAAGCAGAGATGGCATGCATTTGATGCATAGGATTCTTGACTGAGCAGAAGCAGGTTTGAAATGGGTGTTTGTTGGGTTTCCCACACTGGTGATTACTCATGGAGAAGCTCTTGTCAGAGGTAATGATCCTTACCCCGGTGGCTGCGGTAGGAGTTGAGCAGCATGGGGCTCAGAGGCAGGAAAGCAGAGGCCAGTGGGAGTAAAACCCAGAGGGCCATGTGCGAATCAGCTTGGCTATTGTAGCACCCTCCATCTAATTCATCCTTCCTCTGTGGGAGAGAGACCTGTCAGGCATGCAGGGTTGATGTTGCATTCTCCTTCTGTTAGCACCTCCTACTCGGCTTGCCTATGGAGCAGCAGCGATGCGTAGAGCCGGAGATTTAGGCACTTACACTGAGGAGCATTTGTGTGTGGATACAGAACAGTGGACAAGGTGGAGAGTGGGCAGCCTGGCATGGAGTCATGAAAAAAAGGGTAGGTAGCAAAGGAAACATAGAGGAGAGCGATAGGAATTGAGGCTTGGAGAGCGGCAGCAAAGTGGGTCAGGTTGGCTTAGTTTGATTACTGCAGTGGGTGGCTGGAGGCAGCCCTACAAAAGCAACTGTACCGCGCACGTCTCTTCCCTGGATTCTTATACTTTCTCCCCCCCTGCTGAGGTGTAACTAAAGAATCTGGTTATGTGGAGTGCTTCAAAGCTGGGCACATTGATGCACCCTCGCCAGCTATAGAGCCTGATTGAAAGAAAGACTGTGTCACCTCTGGGCGGCTCACACTCAGATTCACCTGTGAACTTTGAACCCTGCTGACTCATAACACAAGCACTCATGTTTATGGACAATATCAACAAAACTGATAATTGTTCTCCACCAACAAACTGACATTATACAAATTCTGTACTACTTTGTCTAAAAAAAAACAAAAACAAAAAAACAATAAAAACTCATTTTATAATGCTACAAGTGATTTTAGGCATCACAGCATTATAACGTACAGTACAAAAAAACTGATATTAATTTGGAAGTTTGCTTACAATTACATATAAAAATTTCATTAAATTAGTGTTTATAGAAAATAACTTTTAAGTTAATCTTTTTCTAAATGTACAAATAATGAAAATGAATAAATCCAATGGTACAGCATGTTATAGAACCAAATACTGCACATCCCTAAACACAAGGATAATTAATACATCAGTGACCAGATGTTTTATAAACCCCCCAAAAAACACATGGAAGTGTTGTTTGCAAGACCATACGCCTTGCCAGAGAGACAAAGAAAAATGACAGAGCCAAAGCGGGAATATTAGCGGGGGAACCACAGTGTAATCTGATTGCTGTGCTGCTGAAAGGAAGCACATTGTGATACGGCACTGACAAGAGCACTGAGTCTAAACACAGTAAAGAGTATTGCCTTGAATTCGGCAGAAATGCATCTCATTTTCAAAGTCTTTTATTTCTGGACTGGAAAAGCCTATTCATCTAAATGAACTCTGAAAAATTCAGGGTAAAATTCAGAAACTAAAGGAAACATCCAAGGTCTTTTCTGCTTAGAAAGCCTTGCTCTGCTTAGTAAACATCTAAGATTGCTTCATATGATGTTCTTCACCACATCAACCCACCAAACAGCTAGTTTTGTGGTCAAAATCTACCAGAAAGATCCAGGTATCCATCTAATGCTCCATTCCACACTGTGGATTTTATTTCCAACTAGTTGATGGATAAAGAATTACACTAGCTTTGCTAGAAAAAGGTTGACTGGATTTAGGCAATGTTGGGAAAAGGGTCACCGCTACAGAGGATAGAGGTTCCCGGCTTCTCACTGAATGATTGGAACGATTAGTACTGTAGGCGAGGTGGGTCGGTTAGCTTTTGAGGAATGACCATCTAACGCACCTATTGATGTGTCACAATGATTGAGTGCGAGGGAGGGAGGCCCGTAATGGCTTCATCAGACTGCCCCGGTGCATGCCACAATCTCATTCCCCCTGCAAACAGCCCTGGCTTCCCAATCACTCCGTAAAAACGGCCAAATTAAACAAAGTTGTCCGTCAACTTAACTTCAGCTTTCTATTCTCTCCCTCCCCGCTCTTCCATTATCCTCCTTCCCTTATGTTGCTCTCTTGTTCCAACCCTTTTATACTTTTGCTTCAAGGCCACCCCACTCAGTCGACTCTTTCATGTCTTAACAAGCCAATTAAGGGGCTTGATTTAGTTCATGCTCGGCTTTTTTCCCCCTCCTCTTTCTTTTCCAGCGCTTGGCCCATTTTCAGCTCAGCTCCGCAAATTCAACATGGTAGCGCCTACCTTGACTTTTTTAATTTCATCAAGCTTGCCCACTGTCATCCTGCTGAGTGCAAACAACCATGTGATTGTTGGAATCAACCTCATCCAATTGCGTTGCCAGTTGAAACTCAGGTAAAAAGAATTATGCCCATTGGTATTCAATGAATGGATCGGCACTACAATTGAACAGTGCAAAAGGGGGATAACAAGCTGAAGCTAGAACTCTAACTCCAAATGAATAGCAATGGGGAAAAGCTTGCTAGTAGGTTACTAGCAGACATGTCAAAAGGAGAATCGGGACTGTTACACTGCCAGTGCAATTTGGCTACATGGTAAGATATCATGGATGTTTTGTCCAGTACTATTACTTTGCAAAACTGTACCTTAACAGTTAAATACAATGTATATATATAGCCTATATAATATTTTATAATATATATATTTACTCTGTGTGTGTGTGTGTGTGTGTGTGTGTGTGTGTGTGTGTGTGTGTGTGTAGCCATACTATTCAACTACAACCATATAATTTAATCATCATCAGTGTGTAGTAACTCCAAACTCTATTCGTTGCATAATTCATTCAGACTCATGACTCACTTCCTGGACGCTTTATGACACAAAAATCCTGCTGAAAAACAGTTGGTTTTGATCAAATATTAATCCTGACTAACATGTACTGTACACACACACATCCGAACATGAAGGGAGGAATTCACTAAACAGTTGTGCCACGTAATTCAATAATTCAGCACTAAAACCTGAATCGTATTAACTAAGCTGCTGCATTTCAGAAATAGTGCAATTCAGAAATAGCAGATCACATCATCCTTCATAAACAATCTAATATGCTGATTTGGTGATAATTATCAATGTTGAAAACAGCTTAATATTTTTAGTGGAAACCATTTTTTTTAGGACTCTTTGATGAATAGAAAGTTCAAAGGAACAGAACTGATTTGAAATGAAATATCAATGTAATCAATGCCTTTACTGTCATTTTTAGTATGAAGTATTGTGTATGAAGTGTTACTGACCCCAAATTTTGGAGCAGTAGCATAAACACACACACACACACACACACACAGAAAAGAGACATACAGTAAGTGGGCTTATATCCAGATTCGACGGCTTAGTTCATCTCTTAAAGACCGTTTTTCATTACTGTACATCATAGCCTCTTAAACACCAGACCTTTACCTCAGTCTCGCTTTTCCTCATCTATTACTCTAGCCTTTCAGTTTAGCTCTGCATGAACACGGTTATTCATGGCTGAGCTGGTGCCAGTTTGAAACAATCTATAATGATTTATGTTTTTTCAAAGCATAAATTCATAATGATGACTTCCATTAGCAGGTTTCAAGTCTATTTATGGTCTCTGCTCTTTGTCATTTGTAGCAGCTCGATTTAACATTACGTAGTACATTCACTGCCCATAATGAGCAATCAAAGAAATACATATGGTCTGAATAATTCATATCAATATGTATTAGTCCCCTGTCAGAGCGCACAATTAACCAACTGATGATTTAGCATCAGTTCGAGTTCCACGAACCCTGCTGTGTGGCATGCTAAAACTGTAACGAAGAGGGTTATATGAGGCTGATCTTCCTATCAACACTTTTCTATCGAATGTTTGATGGGGAGGGTAAGGTATCAGAATCACTACTGGTTCATTCATTTAACAAAATTCAATTTACTTTCAAGTCAGCGAGATGTAACTTCACTCTTTCCAACTGACCTAAAACATACTCGCAGATACAAAAATATCCGGCGCCAGGAAATAAAAAAAGAGAACGAGAAAGGGAATAATTGTTTCAACTTTCAACTCATTATCTCAGTACACACAATTAGAGAATGAAGCCGTAACTTAATTACTATTCCTTTAAAGTGTAAGCCTTCGAGAACACGAGCAAGAGTTTTCCATGACAGATTTATTTCCAATTACGTGATATTATCAGAATTCAAGGTAAATGCTCAGCCCTACTGTTCTGGTCAGAGCTTTCCTATCTCCAATTAAAAGTATGTCTCGCTGCCCAGCGCAGTGATACATGACGCTAACCTTTTCCAAGCTCCATGCTAATTAGGGACAATTTTCGCTTCTACATTAACTAGCACATACTCTACACTTCATACCAATCCAGCTGGATTCTCCGTTTTTATCTTTCTCCATATTTAGCTCCAGGGTGTCCTTTTCCAGGATCTACCTGGATCCTGAATGCATTCTGTCACCCTGCAGCCTAAGGGTGAAGTTCTTTTTGGATGAGTCTGCAATTAGGTTACCTTGACCGATTTAATTTCCGCAGAGGCCTAGAAGTCATGATCCATCTTAATGACTTTATTTATTTATTTTGTAACATTGCAATTTCAATTATCTAAATGATGAATCTAGACTGCAAGATCAAGGCCTTCTGGGTAAAACATAACCTACAGAGGGAAAAGTCACTGCTGTTAACTGCGAATGTAAAATCGCACAAATTAAGCTTAAACAGCCACTAAACAGGTTGTGTGATGCTCGATTTTTTATGAATTTAGGGTAAAATAAATATTTATACAGCATATGCTAAATTATATGTGTACTACAAATATAGATCAAAAGCTTACTTTTGAATTTTAAATGTTAATGAAAATATCAAATGTATAAAAACTGTTAAATGTAGAGCAGAATATCAATATTTGTTAATAAACAAAATGCATGTTTGTAACATTTCTAACAGTGTTCTCAGCCAGCACTAAGTGATTACATTACAAATTACAATTTTGCTCCTCTTACAAACATTTTGCTCCTGTCCAGCTCTCAGACGCAAACATACACAGGAATCTGCACAGCCTCAGTTCTGAATCACAGTTAAACCTCTCACGGCAAGCTGAACTGTCGCTGCTAAACCACTCACGGAAAATTATGCTTTGTGTGCCCCTAATTAGTGAGTAAATCTGACAACTCACATTGCTGTTACCTGTAAGCAAGAGTTCAGTTCATCGGTTCAACTCCATGAACCAAAGGTTGAGAATAATTAGCATTTGGCTATAGGTTTATCTTAAACTAATTACTTAACTGTAATCAATTAAACTTTTTTGTTTTAACAAATAAATAAATAACGCATATGTGCAACTCAATATAACTCAATGTAACAATAAAATAAAATTACTAGTTCATGTTTATATAGGAACAATTAAAATTTTAAAGTGTGTGTGTGTGTGTGTGTGTGTGTGTAAATCTTACAGTAATTGCATAACCTTAATTAATTACACTATTTTTATGTTATAAATTCAAGAAACATTTATTATTTATATCTCATACCATGAATACCATACTCATACCATATTCAAGTTCTATTATCCTTATAATTGCATTCATAACTCATAGTTCGATAAATGGATAGACAAATAGATAGATAGATAGATAGATATATAGACAGACAGACAGACAGACAGATAGATAGATAGATAGATAGATAGATAGATTTTTTATAATTACTATAATATAAATATTTTCAACTATTTTACAGCTAAATCTGGAGAATTCAGTGTCGTTTTTATGCAGCATGTTTTATTTCACAGTTGGCGACACCCCGTACTGCGGGGGAAAGATCACAGAGGTCTGTATCTCTGCTACAGTAATTAGTCCCTGTGCAACATACACTATGTGGAGAAGAAAAAGCAGATTGACAGAGAGAAATTTAGAGATCATAAGGGTTGTGAGCCACTGGAGGGGGCACGACTATAATGAGATCCTCACATAGTGACAGGGCCACTGATTGGAAGAAACCATATGCAAATAGCTTCTTTTAGCTAAGTGCGCCCTGTGAAACACAGCTTTACAACACGATTTTAGCTTGTGCTCAATCTGAATTGTACGATTCCCCCCAGGTACAAACAAACAACAAATAAACATCTGATGATCAAAACGGGAGAATCGCTCTTGCGGCACAGAAGAAATCCGCTTTGACAATGACTAATGTTGACAAAATAGCTTTTAGCAGAGGCAATATGGAAATAGCACTGTGTAGCGGCAGCAAGCAGGAATGAGGTGGAGGGGGGGCAAGTGGTCAAATGTGACTCCAGTCACAGTCTAATAGTGAAATATGGCTGGGTCAACCACCCCCATCTACTGTGGCCAATCTTCCATAACCCTGCACCTTCTGAAACCTGTTGAAGGAGGCCTGTCGCTCTTTTCAAAGCCTGGCTAGCTACTCCATTCAAGCGGCAAATGTGAACGTCAAATCGGATTAGCGGGAACACTCCACCTGAACGTAAACCACAGCCCTGTCCGCTCCCATCACCTCTGTTGTCTTCCCGTGTGACAGCTATTCTATTGTGTTGCTTGTATGATTGGGTGGGAATTGTTTTAACCTTGTGGCCTGAGAGCCACTCCTACGGTTGGGATCGACACCCTTGTCATAACTCTTTATGTCAAAATTGGTTAAGGTTGGGTTCACCTATGATGTGAAAAAGCTCTTTCATAGTAGCCTACTATTTTTAAAGCTATCAATCAGTTTTGTAAATGTTGACTAAATCTAAAACTATTAAAATAATATTTTTCAGCAACTGGAATTAACTATAAAAATTAAATGAAAAACTTAAACTTGAAATAAAAATTAAAAACAGCTAAATGACATGCTTAAAATTAAGAATTAAAACTACTAAAAGCGAAACTGAAATAAAAATAAAGCTAAACCAAACACACACACGCACATATTTTTATTGAAAAACAACAAATAATAGATCAATAACAAAAGCACAAAATAATAAAAATCTATATTTAAATAAAAAAAAAACATTTTAACATGTGTTGTCAGTAATTATTCATATAATTAATAATGATTGATTCAATTAATTACTTGCCATTACGTTATATATTCATCAAATACAAAAACATTACATTTTTCCAAAATGTTACACTTTCTTTTAGATTTTCACAAAATTACAGTATATTCATTAAACTCTAAAACTGATTAATATTTGAGCAAAGAGTTGCGGCAGTCTCAGCGTGCCGTTTCCAGAGCCAAGTAAGATACACTAAATCTTGTGTAAAAGGTCCATAAACCTTCAGAGACGAGAACCGAATCCAAATTTGAAAGTGTAATCACCCAGTGTGAACTACAGCAGTAAACGGAGACCCAGAGACTCCACAGGCACCCTCCAGGCACACAAAGAAAAGTGCTCACATTGAAATAGAGTCTTGGTGTTCCTGGCATGAAGGGCCTCAAATGATGCCCCCACTTCTGGCATCAAACTTTGTGGTGGTGGTGGGGGGGGGGGGGGGGTAGATCTCAGGCTCCCTATCAGAGCTATTTTTAGATTGGCAGCAGATCATAAATGTAAATCCAGTGAGGCAATTTACTTCCATTCTAGACAAAAATAAAGACGTTATTATTTAATTATCAGTTTAAAAAAATATGATAATATAAGCAAATTGTTTATTATTATTAAAATAATAATAATTATTATTATCTATTTCTACAAAAATAATATGGTTGTACCAGAAAAAATAGGTGTCATTTCCACCCAGTGTCATTTCAGTTATGCACATTATATTGACACACCATAGTTTGTAAAAAAAATAAAATAAATCACCTTAATCTTAGTTAAAGAGTTAGAATTTTATTGTTTATTTTGTTGCATGTATTTTCTGTATAGTATTTATTAATTTGTGTTTCTTAGTTTGTTATTTTATAGTACATTTTTTGAGTTAACATTCTTTTAAATTAACGATGTTTTTTTTTTTTAAAAGTAATGATAATAACCCTGTTTCCAGCACACTGAAGAATTTTAGTTAAATTGTCAATAGAAATGATGTATATATAAATATAATTATAATAAATATTATATTATATTATATATATATATATATATATATATATATATATATATATATATATATATATATATATATATATATATATATATATATATATATATATATATATAGTATAAATGTTTATTATATTATATAATAAACATAATTATAATTGTGCTAATTTTGGGGAAAACATGCACAGTTTGAATCTTTATATACTTTATTAATTTATTATGTTAATCATATGACCTATGAAATTTGCCTTTAGAAATATGTATAAAATGTTATTCCCATCACATAATTTCTTTTACAGATTGTAGATGTGCAAACTACACAATTACACTGTAATGGAAATGTTTAAACAAAACAACAAAAAAAGGTCAATTCTATTCTGATGTATGTAGGCTATATACACTGTTTTACATTGTTAAGAGACTTTAAATAAAGATGTTAAAAGAGTGCTTTAAGAGAGTTTATTAAAGTCTGCAGGGCCAAAAGTATCCATAGAGTTGAAGAAACACCTTTAGACATTATTAAAACACAACAGTGGTTTAATCAAAGAGACACACAGGGCAGAGAACCGAGTAAAGACGGCACAAAACAGGCTGTTAATTACTCGCAAGCATCTCGGATCTGAGAAATTACAGGTCGGGAGCAGCCAACATGATTATTATCATCAAAACTCAAGGCAAGAAAACGTATGCACAGTTGAATTTCCCCTCTGGTAACATAACCCGCACATGCACTCATTCCACCTCGATCAGAGCAGGCAGTTCTGCTTGTTCCCCAGATACAGTACGAATGGCTTATAAAGTCCTCGCTCTTTTCATCTGTTTTTTAAATCACTTCTTGTCAGAGAGGAAGCTTTACTAAATAGCTTTTACCTGATCGACTGCACTCGGCTTGATCAAGCTACTCAGATAATTCTGTTCAAAGTAGTTTAAAAGTTAGTCTTGTGCTGGAGGGGGAGAGACAAGAGATGAGATGTGTAAGTGGGCACAAAAGCGATTGCGGTCTGTAACAGAGTGTGCCTGATCTCCTCACATAACACAAGGTACTGTATTACGCTCATTTTGCCTACAGAGGGGCTGCCGAATCAAATCGAGCACGCCTATTGTGTAAACAGAGAGCTCTTTTTTATCACTCCTCTGTCTCTCCACGATACCCTCATGTACTCCAGAATAGAAACCCTTAAAGAAAAGTCCCCCGTAAGCCAAATTCTATTAAAGAATTGCTCGTTCTGAAGTGGATATGAGAAAGTCGCCCGCAGCAATAAATCTGACGCTCTGCCTCATTCACCTACAGTTAGTTTTTGTTTCTGACAGTTATCATCCATTAGTTTCCTTTTTGAACAGTGTAGGTGCCATATTCCTTTAGTTGCCGTCTTTAAGTGATGCTACGTTCTGATCACAGAGTTCGGGCTCTAATTAAATAACTGTAAATCAAGATCCAGGAAGATCTTTTTAAGAGGAGTGCTGGAAAGATTACGCCTCCAACATAAAGATTAATCATGCAGAGCGCAGATCCTCAACTCAACTCTGTGGACAGAGATGGAAAGCGAGTGTAGAACAGACTAATGCCGATCTCAACCCACTGCATAAAATCAATCCCACACTAGATGTATCACATATGCATATAATGCAATCTAATTCATGAATTTTGCAGTATTTTGATAAATCCGGATTAGGCGTTTTACACCGCAGAATAAAATGACAAAATAAATAAAACACTTGTAACTTATAAGATCTGAATCTAAATAACAATTTGTTTATGAAATGAGCATCTCCGCTCATGAGTGTGCCAAGGAAAACTAGGGCGGAGGTCGGGATTTTCAGTATACAGTACCTGCTTAAAGGGATAATTCATCCGAAAATGGAAATTGCCATCATTTACTCACCTTTGTTTTGTTCTCAATCTGTATGAGAGTCTTCTGTGGAATATAAAATATATTTTGTTATCAGCACTCTACAAAATATTTTATTTTATGTTTAGCAGAAGAAAGAAATGCATTTGGAAAATATGACTAGGCTTGTTTTGTTTTGTTTTTCTTTTTAGTTTGTTTGGCTGGTTGGTTGTTTTTGTTTTGTTTTGTTTTGCTTTTTTTTAGTTGATTTATTTGTTTTTGCTTTGTTGTTCGGTTTTGTCCACACAATGAAAGTCAGTGGTGTCCAGTGTATTTTAGACTACAGTGTTCTTCAAAATAAATGTTTTGTGTTCTGCAGAAGAATTTATTTATTTATTTTTTGATGTACTATCCCTTTAAGGACCAGTCTTACAATACTTTTTATAGTGCTTTTGTGACTTTTCAAGCATTACAACCATATTTATTTAGTCTTTGGAACAAACACACAATAATAATAATAATTTTTGTCCAAAAAAATGTAAAATAAAAGTCAATGGAGTCGAGTAAATGATGATAGAATTATCATTTTATGTGAACTATTCCTTTGAATCTTGGTTTTTGACAGCTAACCCATTGGGAAAATGCTCCCTAAGGCAATTCCATTCCTGTGGATCTGTGAATCGCATATCACATCCAACTGAATATTTTCTTCTGCAGGTTATGCGCTAGCCTCCTTCTCTCTCTCTCCCTCTCTCTCTCACAGGGCCTCTCAGAGAGGTCAACGCCTCACCCCTTCCCCACAGCCTGCTCCCTAATTAATCACTCATTAGACTAATCATCATTGGTGCAGTGCTTCACTAGTGGCTCTGGGAAGCCTTCCTGGCGGCAGAGACAGCTTGGAAGAAGTAGGGGAGGAGAGAGCGAACACACTCCCATGGCCCGGCTCTCTGCCATGCATGCAAAGCAGTTTTGCGAGCAATCACCAAGGGTAACAGTGAGGGGCTGCAGCTCCGAGTGGGGATATAACTTAAGATGTTTTTCTCCACTCTTGTGCGCTGGTGTTTTGTAGTGACATCAGAGTGTTTTTCCTGAAGCATTTTGCCGCCTTCATCTTGTTACTTACGCATAAACTGAAGAAACTAAAATCTTCGAAACTCCAATATGCACAATGCATATTCAAGAACAATGTTCCTTCGGCATTCATGCATAGTTGTGCAGTTCTGCTGTTGCTACCATTTAGGAAGGAAGAAAAAATTAGTGTAGACTAAAAATGTGTGGAAAAAAAAACATAAGATTTGCTAAATGAAAGGAAGGCGTGTCAGCTGGAGTCCATCCATATATGCATTGATTTTTCTTTTTTTTAGTTTGAGAAAAATTATTAATTAAGAACAACCACAAATATTATATAACTGTTATCCTGGCACAGTAAGTCTAAATATTTATAATACTGACCTAGATTTTTATTTCTCTTTTTTTTTAGTTATTGTATAAAATGAACACCCACAAAAGCGTGGGTTTACCAAAATGTGATAAATACCTAGAAAAACAATGAACTTCTGCATTAGACTGTTTTAAAGTTTTAGTTACTGTTTATTAGAGTTTCTTTGGAAAGAATAGCCAGTGAAAACAGAACAAGTCTTATAATCAGAGGCAAAAATTAGAGGGAAGATGGTTCTGGAATATTATTAATATACAGTATACAAAAAAAATATACAGTTGTTGTTGTTATAATTATTGCTAAGTATATAAAACTCACAAAATGTTATATTTTGTTATTATATTTTTTATATTTAAAAAAATTATATAATATAATATAATATAGCATTAAGACACAACTATTAGCAGTAAACCTATTGCACTGACAATATTTCCTTCATGAATTCCAATCTCACTGGATAAAGCTTTGAAATCTTTTTTTTTTTTTTTTTCATTTTGGCTAAGTCATGTGGAGGAGCACAGGCCATATAAAAGTCACCACATCAGGGACGGTGGCTTTGAAAAGACTATTTGTCGCCTTCAGAAAGCCCCAAGGAAATATAGTTTGGATTAAAAGGGTTTGCGTTTATAGAGTTTCAGTATGGCTTCCTTAGTCTGATGGCTGCTCACCTTTACTGTCACAGTGAACCTTTAAAATTAATCAGCACTGTAAAGATTAAGATGCACATGCCCATACAGTATCTCTGCCATCGGTTACAATGAATCTCTGTTGTCATATCACCTTCCCAGTATCACAGCGGGGAGGAACTCTAGAGTGAAGAGCTGCTATAGCATGACTGGGAAACCATGTTAGCACCTTTTTTTTTTCTGCTGCTTTGTTGTTCTCACACATAGACAAACTGAGAAAACAAAGATGATGTATATAAGCAATACGATCTCTGACACACCTGTCCAGCTCTCCTCCCGACCAATGATTTCACAATTTATCAAATGTCACCGGCTGAAACAAAAACCAAAAACTTTTAAAGGTTAAGGCAAGGTTCTTAAGAGGTAGGACAGCTCTGAATGAAGCTAAGCACTCGAGACTGAAAACAGAATGATCCCAGCTCAAATCTCTCTCAGCCAGGGTTTGCAAGGTCCTTAAAGTAAACCGAGATTAAATGTAAGCACTGGGATACTTGGAGAGAAAGAAAACAACAACTTTTTCATGAACTAAAAACACAATCGAATAATATAACGTCCCCTTGGTAAGCAAGCGTGCTTGGGTAGGTGTGATATTGTACTGCACTGTGTCGGCTGAAAATTCATTATGAAAGCCTAAGAAGTGTCAGACGTGATTGAGTCTGAGCAGATACATGAAGGCAGGAAAGAATCTTGCAGTAGTTGCTCAAGGATTTTTTTTTTTTTTTTTTTTGACTAAACATCACTCTCTAACTCTCCACCTTCTCAAAAGGAACAGGCTGTTGATAAGCCTACTAAAACCAAGACAGGCTTCATAAAAAATGAAATATTGTTAGTCTAGCAACTATAAGTTTAGGTTTAAGTAATAAACAGGAAACAGCTAGTCCAGAAATCTATACAACCATTTCTACTATAACTATTATACAGTGATATACCGGCACTTTATATGTAAAATATGCTATGATATGTCTGTCAGTGGACACTTTTCGTAGTCTGGTGGTGAAACTAAGTCTGAACACTGTTGATCAAACACTGTGGATGCTGCTACTTAACAAGAAATTCACAGAGAATGAAGTGAACAAACTTATTTTCACTTGAAAGTGGCTTTGAAATAAGAGCATCAGTTTAATAAATATACATACATTTTTAAAGTGAGTTTACATAGAGAGGCTATAGATAGAGTACATAAACTGTACAATACTGCAAAACCAGTGATTTTCATGGCAACTGCAAACCGAATGCGATATTATTATAATAATCAATTTTTGATTACATTTATTTTGGTTTGTGTTAGGCTCTTGGAAATATCAAATAGATTTTTCATAAGTCCTTGAATTTCATATCACCATATTTACATGATCCCTGATCCTTTTCCATCAGGACGCTTGAATTGATCGATCTAGTTAGGGCTGCTCCACCGGTGCCAAAATTGAAGCAGTTTCTGCAGTATGTATCTGATTCTGCAAGTCAAGGTGTAAATATATTTAGGGGCGCAATTGTAGTATACGCTCTGCTGGGTCGTATTTCAGGGATTTGGACAAACGATCTATACAAGCGTATTGGTTGGAGGACAGGTTGATGTATATATATATATATATATATATATATATATATATATATATATATATATATATATATATACAAAGAAAACAATATAGATTGTAGCCTACATGCACTAAAAAATGGGCAAGTAAGACTAAACATTAAAAAAATGTACAATTAATACTATTATTTTATAAGATCAAACTCACTTTGTGATATTTCTTTAATCTTAAGTTAATATACCGGTAACTGTTAGAAGCAGTTTACAATGGACTGAGAAGTACTGATGATGACAGAGAAAAGAAGTGTTATTATTTAAGATTTTGTTCTCAAAAAAACAATACTTTCCCACTAATTCACATTTTTTATCGACATATTGTGTAACATATGCTAAGGGAAATCGAATTTGCTCATAATTGCAGTTTCAGTATATGGTAATGTACTGTGTTTACGGAGTGTACAGACATAGAATAGTTTTAGGTGTTTATACACTCTCTAATGCACTATAACGTGCATATGCTTGTGTGGATTTTATATAAGAACTTGTCGAGGTGTATGGAGATTAGTGTGTGTGGGCTTGCCTGAATATTCTATGCCTACTCTTCATAAAAAAAATTTAAAATAAATAAACAACAACATTGTTTCCCATCATATAATATACTATATATATATATATATATATATATATATATATATATATATATATATATATATATATATATATATATATATATATATACACACACACACACACACACACACACACGCACACGCACACACAAACAAAGTACATTATTTATTTCCATGTGACCCATTTTGACCCCATTCTCTAAAATCCTTGTTAATTAGACAATAGGCACTCAAACTTATTTCTTAAAGAGGAGAAAGACAGAGAGAGACAGACACAGAGAGTGAGAGTTGGCTTTGAAGAGCTGAATCAGGTAAAAGGACTGATTGCCTTTATGATAGAGCTAAGAGTGGCGCAACTCTCCCTCTCGTTATCCATCTTTGATAACGAAAATCAAGCTATCAGGTGAAATTTTGCTGTAGATTAAATAGCAGGCTTCGGCCCTCTAATTGCACTTTGTAAGGTGCAATTACAACATGATTTGTGATTAAAACAAAGAAAAAAGCTCAGATTCATCAGAAGAAGCTGACGCAGTGGATGACATGTCTCTACAAGGCTACTGCAAATCTTGTAGGAGGATGAAAGACTGAAATGTTCATTATACAGGATAAATGCTTAATGATCTCCATTACAATGAATAAAAACCTTGCTGGTGTAATTAAAACTGTTGATTGAAAAGCAAAAAGCCATGATGTTTGCATGCAAAGAATTTCCTACACTACAATAGTGAGAATATTTATGAGTGTTTCCTCAAAAATATGCACTGCCATCCTAGTGGACTTCCTTAATGCATACTTTTTACACTTTCACTATTTTTTTTTTTACATGCCTCCAATGAGAATTATATATATATATATATATATATATATATATATATATATATATATATATATATATATATATATATATATATATATATATTTCAAACATTTTGAAAATACCCTGACTCAATTTGTCTTGCTAAGGCTGATTTCATAGCATTTTCCCTAAGAGCTCTCAATTAAAAACATTTCCCTAGTTTTTACATAATTTCTCCAGATTACAAAAACAATGAGGAATCTGTCTTGCAAATGATAACTTCATAGCTAGAATTTAGCCCAAATACACCCAAATAAATGACATTTCCCTGTACTTTGATTATAGCTTGACAGGAAATATTAATGCTAAATCAGATTCATGCTAAAGATCAGAGCATTCCACCTCACACTTGCCAACACGTGCGCCTACATTTATGCAATTACATTTATGTGCGATCACATTACACTAAGCAATGTGTTTACTTGGGTTTTCCTCCTAAAATTGCATTAAAATCATATTATTGATGCCCATGTGGGTGATGTCATCGCTCCTATCACTCTTACTGTAAATGCACATTTAAATGACTTTAATGCATAATGTGGAGATGTTTCTAATGCAAAATAAATGGCTACTTTACATAAGTGTCTTGGAGAGGGGGAGAAAAAAAAAGGAAAAAGCAATGCAAGGCCAGATTGCCGCCCATCACTGTCTGTCAGCACTGGCATGGAGAGGGATTATCACACCCAGATTACAGTGAAGTGAGTGGGAGTTTATTTAAAAAAGGAACTGGAGGCTGTAATCTCTCCCTGCCGCACAAATGCCCTAATAGGCATGTGTTGCACTCCCTGTCAAACAACTGTTGGGTAAACAAAGAACAGCAGATTGAGGGGGATGTGAGGCAACGAACAAGCCACCGCTACGCGACAACACACAACCGCACATGCACACGATGCCTCAGTGCTTCGCAGAAACGTTTCTGAGTCACATCAGCGAGAGCGATGGATGGAGAGGAGGAGAGAAGGAGAGGAAGAAAGAGCGCCTTTGTGTTTACATGGGCCTGGAGTGTGGAGATAAGATGGCTATCCCGCAACACGTGTTGCCGAGACAATGCGATGCCCCTTCGTCATTGTTGGCGCTTTGAAAACTTTGCGAGAGAGCAGGCGGTGAGTGAGAGCTTATAGCAGACAGAGATGCCATTTCCAAGAGGTTTAATGCACTATATCGGCATAGAATTGAACCGCACATTAAAGAACAGCCAGGGTGCACTGCCAAGATATTTCCGGATTAGGTTTCATATTAAAAAGAGCTTTCTCTGCTCAAAACAGGCACTGTGCTGTACTCCTCAGCATTAGTTTAAAGCTGACACAATCTCACAAAAATAGCAACATTTCGGAGCACAAGAAATACGTCTGATTTAATAGCACTTCAACAATATTAACCACGCAATTGTTGGCGGCAGAGAGAGGCAGATGTGCACGGTTAGAGACTAAAGCCAGTTATTGGTTTTATAGCACTGGTTGTATGGAAAATACGGTGCAATAACTGTCCAAAATCCCACACAGAAAGATTCTTAATTTTGTCTGAAGTAAAACGGATGCTTCCACCAGATCCATGACAGAAACGGAACACAAAGGTGAAAAATATCATGCACATGTGATATTTAGATGTTTTATTAGGACTTAAAATGCATGCATACTATTGAATATTATATATACTATTGAATATTATATATATAATGTCAATGACGTTTTGCTAAAAAATGATTGGTACACCACTAAACCAAAGCACACAAGTCATTGGTTAATCTTATTATCACTGCACAGCCTGCAGTACATGATTCATTTTCAACCAGTTCTTTAATTAAATAACCATATGGGCAATCTGTTTACAATGAAATATTATCAGCATTTGCTAACAATATAATATCCTTGCATGCATTAGCCACCGTATGTAGGTACATGTTTTTTCTCACGTCTTGTCATTCTTCATCTCAATGCTTTCTTTTCATAAATAATCAGATGAAACAGGCTTTGATACAGTTTTCTCCATTCTGTTAGTAATTGAATGCACATTTATGCTTACTTTGTTAGGCAGGTGTGTATTATAGATCCAGGTTCACGGGAGAGGATGGGATTGGATTTCTAATAAAGCTAATGGTGGCCTGGCGGCAGAATGACGGCCAGGTCTCTTCCTGGAATCTGCCGGGGGCCTGCTGCTGTATTTTAATGCCCAGATGAATTTGTTTCCCCCTGTCAGTTGTTTAGAAAACATCAGATAAATCAGGCCTGAAGATTGGTCCCCAGACCTGTGCAGAATCCCGATAGAGCGCGTTAACCACAAGCCAGAGGCCGGGCCAATTTTAGACACATCTCGAATTTTAATACAGCCCAGGCTGATTCTCCTGACAGAGCAGTTCTCCATGCTCGGGATATATTAGATCTGATTGGTCAGCTGTCGGGATTGTCACTACCTTGATTACATTGTGGAGATGTAATGCTGGGTAACTGTGATGCCTTCCAGCTGCCTATTGAGGAAAATCTATCGAATATATAGAGATTTCAGAGCATTAGGTGATGGCGGAGTGACATTTACATAAAGTGAAATCAAACAGAGAAAAGGTAAATGAAGAAAGCTGAAGTTAATTTCACAGGGTCTATATCTGTGGATAAATCTGATATTTGGCTCTTTTTTCAGAGGCCTTCGGTTTATTAAAATTTGTTACCAGGTTTCTGAAAAAGATATTGATGCTTTAAAGGGGCACTTTGCCCAAAAATGAAAACTCTGTCAATTACTCACCTTCATCCAAACGTGTATGACTTATGCTTTAAATATTGAAATGGTACTGGTCTTTTTTTTTTCACCCACTTATGAAAAACAGAGACTAGAGCTTTCAAGCTTAGACATAAAAGCTAAATATTATTCTGTTTGGCTTGTTCATTAGAATTTATGAAAGCAACAACGTCTGATTTGTTAGAATAAAAAAGAAAAGAAAAAAAAAATATATATATATATATGCACTATATCGGCATATATATATATATATATATATATATATATATATATATATATATATATATATATATATATATATATATATATAATAAGCCAGATCTTTTCAATGTACCAGTTGATTCAGTTCACAGAATCAGTTAGAATGATTTGTTCACCAATCAGACTGATTTTTGCAAAAAATAAAATAAAATAAAAACTTCCATTTTCATGGAAGAAATTCAGTCATACAGATTTGGTTCTGTATGAAATTATGTTCATTTTATGACAGAATTTTCATTTTTGGATGAACTCTTTTTAAGTGGTTGAAGGGGCTTTCAGGACTAAACTTGTTTCTAGATGTTCTCTAACTATGCCAATGTGCCAGATTCCTTGAAAGGTGTTAATTCACGTCTTGTCAAATTAGCCCTCTCACTTCAACAACTATTCTTAAGGGCTGATACGGGTGAACTGACACTGGGATTGTGTACAGTCCCACAATTTCTGACAATGTGTATTTTACGCCCTTGATGCTCTTGACAAAAATGCCCCTCGTCCCTCCAGCGATTGTTCTGCACTGAGTCACTGAGACACCATTAACTCAATCCATGACCTGTCTCTCAGGGTTAGTCCATCCCCTCAAAGCTCATCAGAAAGTCTGACTCTACTCTAAACACACTGAGGCTAAAGGCCAAAGCAAATCACAAACTTCTTTACAAACCTGGTTGTGGCTAAACCACCAAAGGTTAGCGATCAAGGCACCAGATCCATAGACGCAGCATCATCTGAGCATCGATACCGGAGAAAATAACATCGAGACATGTGGCTTGCAAGTGGCTAGCTGATATAAGCAAGGAAAGCCGAAGCTAAGTGTGTCTAATCAAGATGAATGAATCTGTTCCACAAAGGCTCCCAGCGGATGAGGCTGTACTCACGCCCTCTATACTTCACTCATTAATTACTGTGAATTAATAGTTTTATCCACACCAAGTAAATAAAAGATTGTCACCCCGGTCACAAATCGAGTGCAGCTTTTATTAAATACTGTGAAAATGTCAGCTGGTTAGAGCCAAATTAAAGAGACAAACAGATCAAACTGCACTGCAATCAAAAATAATCTTCATGTTACAAGATTAAATTACCCTCTGCATGTGTTCCGCAGAGACTCAACATGCATTGTTCCACTCCAACGTAATTCCTAGATGGTAATAATTTGTAACCAGAGCCTGTGAGCACTTTTGAGACCCAGTCAAGATTGTTGGATGATTTTTAACATACGGTAAGCATCCTATTTCAGGAAAAGGAAAAAATTCCCCTGAACCTTTCCATTCAAACCTGCATTTCTGAAATCACTGGAGTATTAACTAGTCAAGGACACTTTACCTAGTGGACTCAATTTCCTATGTCAATATTAGCACAAACAGTGTGAAACATGCCAACAAAGAAGCTACATCCTCTTCCGATCGGTACCAGCACAGTCATTCCATCTGTGTCATATTAGTGCAATAAATCATTCTTTTCAATCCTCATTTGTATGTCTTGGCTCAAGGTTATGAATTTCTGAAAGAATAATGTACGTTAATTACATTTTTGAGTGACAGCTGAAGAATTCCTTCATTCAAGCATGTTTACCGAGTTGGTCGACTCTCCATGGAGACAAATGAAAATGAGCTCAAACAAAACCAAAGTCAATTTGAAGTTGCCCCGGCACTTTGAATTCATTTGCTAATTCATCGTACGCAAAGCAAACAAAGCATTTTGCAAATGACATGAAGAATTCATTAGGTGTTTTGTAAGTCATTGTGGCCATTCATTGAACTGAGTTATGACAAGGTGACTTCTATTTTCAAGTTTACACCAGGAGTGTTTAGAAATGCTAACATGCTCTTTACTTATGTCGCGACACCTTTTTAATTATTTTGTATCAGTTGGTGATGAATTATGTAATTAAGTAGCTGTCTATGCTCACAGAAAATGTTCTCACACAAGTCTCAGGCCGGCAATACTATGACTGAGGTGCCCTTGAGCAAGGCCCCTAACCCCTCAACTGCTCCCCGGGGACCGCAGCATAAATGGCTGCCCACTGCTCCGGCTGTGTGTTCATGGTGTGTGTGTTCACTGCTGTGTGTGTAGACTTTGGATGGGTTAAATGCAGAGCACGAATTCTGAGTATGGGTCACCATACTTGGCTGAATGTCACGTCACTTTCACTTCCATAAATTCTATGTGAATATGTTCACATAATTTTTTACCTATACACACATTGTTTGTGAATGACAGACAGCCAAATATTAACATTAAAAGCAGACTCCATATCCCATGTGCCAGCTTGGGATATTAATACCAATGGCTCATAGAGGTCACCTTTATGTGAGCAGTGTGAGAAATATAGACTTATTGAGAAGGGCTGGGCTGAAGATTAGAGTATTGATTTTGCACAGCGAAAATCGGGGTGAGTGAGACCTGTGAAAGGGAGCGTGTTTGAGAATGCAGCTGTTCACAGAGACAGGTATGATACATGGGACACGTTTTCTTCTTGAGTGAATTTGACAGAAAACAACAGCCTGGTATCTGCCATAAGGAAAAGGTGAACACACTCACCTCCATATCTGCATGCAAAAAAAAAAAAAAGATAAAAAAAAAGCCATATTGTATTGAAAGAAAAATAGATATACTAAGGGTATGATAAAATGGATCATGTGAGCTATAATGTTTTCCCATTGGTAGTCCTCTAAATACTCATTTGTATTAAGTTGAAATCAGCTTAGCTTTGTCCCATCATTAGCAGTCAATATTGCTCATGCCGCCATGTGAAAAATGCCAACTCTCATTAAAAATGAATGACTTTTCGTTCCATTTTCAGTGCAATTCACTTTAAGTGTGAAAAAAAACTTTGCTTGCATTTGCATAATTCTTTTAGTGAATCAGGCACTATGCAGAAAGTGTTTGCAAATCGGCGGAATCTATTAAGTCTTAGTGAATTCCCATCAGTGTACAGTATTGTTTGTGGAAGACAGCCTGAAATATAACGGCAAAAACGTATCACTTAAATTTTGGTGGAGCAAAGCGAAAGTAAAATAAATGGCACTAGCTAAACGCTACAGGAATGATGAGCATGGCGTTTCCAAAACTTCTCTAGAAAGCAAGGAAATACTTAGGTGTGAATCCTCTTGCTCGGATGACTTTGTGCACAGCTGAATGCATGTCATTCTGAACAGGTCATCGATATCACAATCTTAGAAGAACTAGTGAGGGCAGTCCTCAAAATACTTTAAATAGACACATTTCGGTAAAAAAATAAAAATAAATATGCTAACTTAAAATAGAAAATGAGCAAAATAACTCAAATCTAAATTCTGAGCCTGACCTGGTGGGTGTACGGCCCCTCATTTTGCACTGAGTAAAAGGAAGAGCTTAAAAAAGGCACATGCAGAGGGCCTGAATTGACAAGCAAATGCAGAATCAGTGCTTTGCCTCTGAGAAGAAAAACAATTAGTTGACATAAGCAAAAAGAAAAAAGACTAATCAAAGTTCAGTTGATCCCCATCTTTTTCACCCAGTCCTTTGAGGGCAACAGATAAGAGGTTGCACCGTCTTTAGTTCATCTTCTAACAAAGAGTATCCTCAGCCAAACCAGGTGCTTGCTCTGCAACATTTAGAGCGATGAACAAACCCATCAAGGTTTATAGTAAGATGAAGACTGACAAGATGTAATAAAGTGGTCATAAAAAAAGTAATTGTATTGAATAACTATATACTATATGCTTAGTATTTCAACATCTGTCCATTTAGTTCCGTAATTGGCACAGTGCAGTTTCAAAAGTTGAAATTAGCAGCATCATGGCTATTTAACAGTCCCATATTTCATTCTCCCACTCAGAGTCCTAAGAGACTAATAAATAATACATGCCCACAAAACACGTGTGTCCTGTCCAAATGTACTCAGCAGCACCAGGTGACACAGCGTTCATAGGAAACCCCCTGCAGTTTGGCCCTGCTCCTCATGTCAAATAAAGAGGGGACAACAACAATGAACCACCCCTCATCTTGCCCTCTCCACCCTGCTTACTATCCCGTGCCAGCCAGCCTTTGTGCCAGGCCCCTGATGCCCACAGCAGATGGCGGAGTGGGCGGCAGGTACTAGCCTCCTGGCACCGCAAACATCTGTTATCATTACCAAATGCTAATTGCCATCAATCAAGACAGCACCCAAGTGCATTTATATGCAAGGTTCATAAGCAGTGGTGTGTGCGGGAAGGGGGGAGGGTAGACATAAAAAGTGATGTCTAAATTTCCCTCGGAGCGATGGCAGGGGAGCAAGCTGTAGTAAGAGGAAGCTGAAGGTATTATTGAGGGTGGCAGGGTGCTCCCCTTGTTAATGTGTAGCCTATGAGCTGAGCTGCATGGTGCCGTTCTCCCCTATCAGTTGCTGCCCTGTCGTGCTCTAACATCTTCCCAAGAGCGGCTTCAAGGAACAAGTTGAAGCTCAGGTGATGCAAAGCATGGTGAAGGTCTAAGCTTCGGCAACTAGGAATAATGCAAGGGCACAATCTGCAGTTTGACACAGCACACAAGTTCAGAAAACCTTTTTTTACATACCATGCCAACAGAGAGGACACCAAATGTGATATATATATATATATATATATATTAGGGGTGTAACGATACGCGTATTCGTATTGAACCGTTCGGTACGAGGCTTTCGGTTCGGTACGCGGTACGCATTATGTACCGAACGGTTCGTTGGATTAATTAATTATATTTGGAAAATAAAGAAAAAATTGTGAAATATAATGATATGCGTTCAACAAGGTAGCCCAATAACCCAAACGACGTAACAGGCAACGCCCCTGACACCCCCGAACAAGAAAAAAAAAACACCAGCTTATATGTTTATGTTAGGCTACTCAGGTCAGGCGTTCGCTCACTCAGTACGCGCTGAAGGCTCGTTGCAAAATGGCCAATGCGTTTAACAGACCACAAATAGAAGATCCTCCAATAACCAACAGGTCTGGTGTTTGGGTGCACTTTACCAATCGATCGGGGCATCCAAACAAGCACGGTAATCAAAATGGACTAGTACTGTACTGTGTCGGAATTTCCTGAGCAGTACGATTCAATTAACAGGCCTGCACGTTATAGAAGAACTGTTATAAATAGAACGTATGCACGGGCAGTTTTGAAAACTCCACCTACTTTGCTCTTGGCATAGTGCAGCGCAAATCGCGTTGTATCTGAAGGGCAACGCTGAGCCCAGGATCCAGCGCCGCGCGTATCGCGTCCTGTGTGAAAGACCCTTTAGTCATTTTGCAACGAGCCTTCAGCGTGTGCTGAGTGAGCGAGCGCCTATAGTGGAAAACGCATGTTTTAAGAACATTCTTAATGTAATTTAGCCCCGTTACTATATTCCTTCACGAGCCCATTTCAGCCAGACCGTAATTCCTGCTTTGTTCCAAAAAACATAAGCCCTATAGAGAACCAATTGAGTAAAAACACACTCAATATAAAGAGTTAGAGTTCCATATGAAAAGTTACATCTTTGTATTTGTTCATAACTACTACAACAATAACATTTTCAATTTTTTTTAATAAGGAGCTGTTTTTGTTTTATACAGTATGCTGCTAAGAAAACACCATAGAAGATGGGTAAAGAATAGATCATTGTTCAATGTAAAAAAAAACAAAAAACATACTTTGTTGCCAATTTGTTCTTTTTGCTGTATCTAAAACGTACCGAACCGTACCGAACCGAACCGTGACATCAGTGAATCGTACCGAACCGAACCGTGAATTTTGTGAACCGTTACACCCCTAATATATATATATATATATATATATATATATATATATATATATATATATATATATATATATATGTAGACACACACACACAGGGTCAGAATTGTTGGTACCGGTGGTAAATATGATAAAGAAGGCTGTGAAAATAAATCTGCTTTGTTAATCCTTTTGATCTTTTATTTAAATAAATCACAAAAATCTAACCTTTCATTGGAGAATAAGAATTCAAAATGGGGGAAAATGTATTTATTTTCTAAAATAAATACACATTGGACACAATTAATGGTGCCTTTTTGAAACCTTACTTTTTGAAACCTCCATTTGCCAAGATAGTCCCGGTGCTATCCCGGTGCAGTACGCCCATTTATAGCAATGTACTCAGTTTCATACAGCAGGTAAAAAGTGCTTCCAATTCCATCTTTTGTAATCCTTGGCCTGAAACAGGTTGAAAACTCACTGCTGTAGAGTAGAAGCTCCCTCACTGCTTCTTTACCAGTAAACTGAAACACTGAAGACAGTCGGTATAGCTGGACCTCGGCTTTACTGCGTCCTGACCAGCAGGTGGGTGTGCGTTGGCACTGGCGACCCAGGCGCGGTGTGAGGGCCCGGACCCCTTGAGGGAGATGGTGGGCTGACTAAGCAGCCCTCTCTTGGATCCATCGGCCTGAGCCAGTGCCACCATGCCACCTGCGCCAAAGAGGAGTGCTGCGGCGGCCGTCTGCTCTAACAGTCCATTCGCAGCCACCCATATGGCTCGAGCCTCAGGGGATCTCGATGACAACGGGACGGAGGGTGAGGAGGTTCATTTATCCGCACATCACAGCTCTAGCAAATCACACATGCGATCACATGCTTAATTGTCTTGTTTCCATATTTTTTGCATTTTATTGTAATCAGTACAAATTATTACTTAAACCTTGAATTTACACAAAGCTTCGATGGACTAATAATGTGCTTTTTTTGGCTGTTTTTGGAAATGTTGTCTTTGTCAGTCACAGCTGGCTTGTGTCATGGGCACATCTGTGTCCACTTAAATTGCTCTCTGATGGGTCGCTAAATAAGTATCGGACCACTCAGTGCCCATTTTGCTGAGAAATTCATGCTACGACCATCGCCATAAACATGTAAGCCAATAAACATGGGCTCGATGGCTGTAAAAAGCCACATTAAAGGCTGCAAACGGCACTCTTGACTGAACATCTGTTAAGTGACATGAAACAACCTGATCCTGAAAAACACAGCAGGGACTGCATAAACTTACAATGGCGTAATTTCTCTCAATTAGATTCTCCCACAGAAAATTAAACAACCTCACTCCGTTGCACAGCAGCATTAGGAAACCAGCTTGGAGCCAAGTTCACCAAAAGTATCAATTAGTGAAAACCAACGACACTCTATGGTAGTGCATTTTATTTTTATTTATTTTTTACACTGAACTTCGAGATGTGATCAAACACGGTAACAAAAAAAGTCATTATCATAATTATTATCATCAATTCCAGAAGCTTTAAATAAAGATTAATTATTAGGATGAAACTTTAAAATAATATGAGTTTTTCAGTATGTACTGTATTTTTTATACAAGTTTTGGTAACACTTTAGAATAAGTTTCCATTAGTTAATGTTAGTTAATGTATTAATTAACATGAACAAACAATGAATAATACATTTATTACTGTATTTATTCATCTTTGTTAATGTTAGTTAATGAAAATACAGTTATTCATTGTTAGTTCATGGTAATACACAGTGCATTAACTAATGTTAACAAGCACAACTTTTGATTTAAATAATGCATTAGTAAATGTTGAAATTAACATGAACTATAACTTATAAATGCTGTAGAAGGATTGTTCTTGCTTAGTTCATGTTAACGAAAGTAGTTAACTAACATTAACTTATGGAACCTTATTCTAAAGTGTTACCTAAGTTTTAAATAAAACAAATAATTAAAATAATTAATTTGGAATAAAATTAAGCATTATGAATAAACACGAACAATACTATATTTATAAATGATCATGAACCTCAATTACTAAAGATTCTTCATGCATTAACCAAAATCAAATGTAATTTTCTGGTCAGACTCATAACCATACACATTCAGTGAAATACTTTCATGATTTCCAAATAAATAAATAAAACCAACATACACACTGCCAATGCTATCTTTAGGAATACTGCAAAAGCATATTACAACATACTCTCTTTAACAGTACATCTGCAATGGAATATGACACTCCAGTAAAAAAAGAAAAACAAAAAAACGGATTTATTAATTGATTGTTATGATATGCTTTGATGTATTTTCTGCTACACAACATGCATACGTTGACAGTTAAACCACTGACCCAATTTCCGATAGCAGCACCTTAAATATGTGAGGGAGTGAACAAGAATAAAGTTGTGAGATTAAAAATGCAACTTCAAAGCCTGTAGGTGCAATTTAATTTTTAATATGTTTACAGCCTACTGCAACAGCGCCAAATGTTGCAGCTTTAATTTTTTTATAATTATTTGTAGGGATGGGGGTGGGTGTTCATACATCCCTATTCCATTACATCTGGAAGGCTGACAAATTGAGATATTTGCAATAATTTCAGAACACACAATATAAAATATGTGTGAAAAGTACATACGGTATTATTTAAAAAGAAAATCTCCTGTGATATTTAATCTAATAACATGACTACACATTGTGGTAAAGGCACAGACCTAGCTTAAAAACATTATATAGAGCTATTGGCTCATCTTTTACCGAACCCCAGTTCCTATCAGAGGACGAATGTGGGCAAGGTATGCCATTGCCTCAGCACGGCTGTGCTAACAAAATCACCTTTATCCACATAGACAGGTGACAGCGTCAGCAGTTGGGCTGCCAGTGGAACAGGCTGTCTGCAAGCCACGCTGTGCCAATGAGTCCAGAGCTATATGTAGGAATGTATGTCTGAGTGTGTGGAAACGTGTGCACATTTCCCACAATTTAGAAGTAAATCATACTGAAAGGCCGTATGCATTAATTTTCCTCCTTAAATACCTTGTTTTACTCTAAATATGACACATTACAAAACAAAAGTAGTCTTTAAGAGCAATTCACATTGGCTTTAAAGTCTGAGCTTAGCAAATTACGAGTGCAAGGCTGAGGGAAACTCCACCATATGGCCACAAATGTGTCCACTTTAGCTCTAGCCCTACTCTTAGCCACACATCTGGACAGCCTTCGCCTTTAATTGCCACTAATGTCTGAACACGACATGCGACAAGAAGGAATTAACCAAAGACAAGACCACTGACCTAGGGCTATATAGAGGGACAGACATGAAAAAAAGGGAAGCATTTCAAACAAATGTGTTCAGGATGCTTATAAATGCTTTAAAATATGAACTATTAAATACAACTAAACCTATGTATTTGGAATCAATGTAAAATAACAAGTATGTAAGCAAACAACCACTACACCAAGTTTCTACAGGTAGCAAACACAAGCTTGATGACAGAAAGACTTTGTAGCAAAGCGTTTTAAAGAGACGCACATTTCTGGAGCAGCATGCCCTGAAGGCCCCTTAAGGAGCGACAGAGAAAATACCAAAAGATCTAGTGAGTGAACAAACATATCTTTTCATGAGTTGTCTCAGTGTTTTCATGCACTAGATGGCATATTCAGCAAACAAATGATAACAGGCAAAACACAGCAAACTCACTTTGTGGGCGAGCAATCAAAGAACGGCAATTTACAAGGAGACGATTGGCTGAGGAAGGAAGGATAAAAATTCTCAAGAACAAGTTGAGCTCAATCTCAGCCGGCACAGGTATGTAATCTATGTAGTGAATGACAGGTCATACTCCCCCCAACAACAGAGCTGAGATTTACACCCATCCATCCACTTATCAAAAGTGTCATGCAGAAAAATAATCCTCTGACAAAAGAGTGATAGCACACTTGTCCTTAGTCAAAAAAAAAGAAGAAGAAGAAAGTATTTAAGTACAGTTTTCAAAATAAATCTCCTCTAGGTTAATAAAGTTGTCACATGCTGGATTTTATGAACTCAATGTCAATAAATAAATAAATATATGAAACATCACTCATGGGCATTTCACCCAATATGTTTATTTTATTACCCTTTTCAGCAAACAGGGAGACAATATGCAGCAATCAAGCCTCTCGTCTATTTGGTCGGTGCTGTTTTGAGACCCAACTATCCCCTAAATGCCACATTGTCATGGCTACCTCGTCCAGAATGGCTCTGAGCTCGCTGAGCTGCAGCGGGTCTGATGGATTTCACTTTAACAGCCTTTAGAAACAGGCTGGCAGGTCTGAGAAAGATGAATAAATGTCATTCACTGAAACTCTTGCGTTGATGCATGGGGGCCATGTGTCGTCGTTTGGCGAGGATGTATGAGAAATACACACTTAACTAAAACTCTTTCCCTAAATCATATGTAAGCTGACATATGACTCACGTGTTACATGTATGGACTGAGAGAGAAAAACTGAGCTGCAATGCAGCCTTCTAACAGAATCAGTGACTGACAGCTTGCCCTAACCACACACAACGCCACAAAAGCTCTCTTTCATGTTAATCTCAGTTTTGTCCCAACCAGCTGTGAATGAGACATGGTTAGGATAAAATATGAGTCATATACGACAAGCGACAAGTTAAAGGATATTTTGACGGTTGCTGTGCATTGTTGGAATATATTTTGTTCCATATAACTGTATATTAGACATCAAATATTTTCTGATTGGCTGTCAGTGTGCTTTATTTTTTGCTATAATTGTTTTCTGCTCTCGGTGTTATCTTGTGGTTAGGGGACAGAGCAATATTTATGTGATGTGCCACCTTTTTGGCCTCTAGGCAGGGAGATATAAGATGCAAGTAAAAACTTTCTAATTATATTTCAAGATAGCTGCAATGAAAGATATGAGAAAAAAAGTGTCTATTACAGAGCCACTGAATAATGACTATAAAAAAAAAAAAGTAAAAATAAAACCTTGTCTCGGATATGTAATAAGCTGTTATGACACTGTCAGATCGTTGAAAATTCAAAAATGAGTAAAAATACTTAATGTACAATTCCATTAAAACTAACTGACCATAAAGATAGTAAGTTATATTTATATTTTTTATAAGATTTTTTTTTTTTTTCATAAGGATACATTAAGGGCCCGATTTACTAAACAGGGCAAATTATTGTGAGTGCACAATTCCAAAACATTACAGATGGGTGTTTCTGTAGGTGATTTACTGACTATGCGCAAATTAAAAAACTCAGACGCAATATATCATTTAAATTTTGACCAACGCAATACACCAAACACAGCATAGCATAGTTGCAAATAAGCATAATGTTTTGGGTGTAAATAATGACGCAAATACCAGTAATTTTACGAGTGCAAACGTTAGTAAATCGCGTTACCTGATTCACTGTAATACTCTCCTCCAATAAATTTTTGTCTGAAAGGGAAACTCCTACAAATGCATGTTCAATAAGGTCAGGCACAAAAATAATTGTGTCCATTCATTTTCAGTGCCACTTTCTGCACTGCACGTCTTTAGTAAATACTGACAATACTATTTTAACACCAAAACATTGTTTGCTCTAGCACAAGCTGTTAGTAATTCTGGGAATAAATTGATCAAATTTTACAAAGACATTTCTTAGTACGAAATATTTGTAGACAAGACAAATAACTACTTTTTTGTGTAATGTATTATGTTTTGTTAAACAGCACAAGCATTCTGAACATTGATGATAAATAGAAATGCTTCTGGAGCACCAAATCAGCATATTGGAATGATTCCTAAAAGATCATGTGACACTGCAGACCGAAGTAATGGCTGCTGAAAAATCATTACAAGTTACATTTAAAATATATTAAAATAGAAAACAGCTATTATAAATTGTAAAAATATTTCATAATATTGCTGCTTTGTTACATAAGAAAGGCTATAATATATAACATGTTTAATATAGAAAAAAAAAAAAATATATATATATATATATAGCTCCCCTGCAACTGACCAACTCTTGGGAAGTCCATCACTCATATGCCAGTGCCTTTGGGAGTCTTCTATTTTTTTCCCCTTTTCACTCTCATGGAGTTGCTGTGCCGTCCCTCATGCTGAGTTTGGGAAATGAGCCTCCCTATATCAATTTGTCCTGGCCTTCCAGCCCACTGTCCCTGATAGACCACCTGCCCTGGGCCTCTCATCGCACCCATGCAGGGGGTGGCAGTGCCCTCCATAGGCCCTAACCCCCAAACCCCTCTGCCTTAATGGCCACCGCGTTGCCCTATCGTGCCAGGCAGTGAGGCATGGCTCTGCTCCACCAGACGCCAACACTCTCTTGGAATGCTAATGACCTCCTCCATTCCCATCTTCCGTTCTGCTCCAGACACATAGCCAACCCTACCCCCACAATCTGTTGTTTCCGTCAAGCACTCATGCAAAGTATGACAGTTTGAAATAAAAGGTTTGTATTACTGGAATGAGTCTACAATACACATATTCAGAGAAATTATGAGATTCAGACAAACATTTCAAGAGGGTCTTTCTGCGAGCGGCTTTTAGCTGGTTGTGCACTTGACTGTCGCACTGCGTGAGTTCAGTAGCTCAAGTGCACTTACAGACACTTCTCTCCACACCCCCCACTCCGCATACTCGGGCTGAATGAGAAACTAGCATCCCCTTGGGCACATTCATTCCTAGGGTGACTGGAGCAAGTGGAGATTGGAGTCCGTATTTACTTAAAATGAGAATAGATTTAGAATTGGAGGGGAGGAAAACAGGAATTGCCGCCAGTTCCTACCAACCTCTCTATACTAATTCAAGTGGCTCCTGATATTATTCAAAGAAGTTCTTAAACACTGGAGGTGTTTCTGCTATGTGATGAAAGCAGTTGTTTACTGGAGACCAGATAGCAAGATCCCATAACAAAATGTTAGTCTCTATCCAAGAGTTTCCTAAAGCTTATAGAGCTTATCTGAATTAAATGATACTATAAAGGCGTGTTTATAGCATATGTAAATTCTTAAATGCAATTTGCAATGATGTTCAGTGTGCTATTCAGCTGCAACTGATGTTTTACAAGGTGTAAAAAGTGGGCAAAAAAGAGGAAACATGGGATATAAACATGGTAAATACCTCTGTAAAAATCCAAGTACAACACTCAAGTAGAATTAATTATATAAATAACATAAAAAAGATACTATGCAACACTCCCTCAACAGTTTCTGTTCAAGACTATACTATGGAAATGAACTTGAGTTTTCTTGCTTGTGCTTACCAGATCAGAGAACTCTTGTATTCTTCCGGGAAGTAGACTGGTTGTTCTCCACTGCTATCAGAGACTAGGCTTCAACTGGCAGCATTTCTTCTTGTCTGAACAGGATTCTGAGGAAAATAATGCAGAGATGAAAAAGAACTGTGAGATGCAGAGAATTACTGGATATGCACCGCTATCAAAAAGCACCGTGACGCATGCCAAATACTGATGCTGTGTTAAAGCCATAATCAAAACATGAACTCATGTTAAACAGGAGGCATTTTGTGATGCTTTCTCCTCCTGTAACTGCAGTCAGAGTGGTGATAGAGCCTTAGAACCCAGCAATAAACAACCCAAGATCCAGCCACTGGTTAAATCACAAAAAAAAAAAAACTGGATTAAAGACCAAGTATTGTTTTGTAACTGCACTTTCTGATAATCGAATACAAGAAGAAATGTTTTTAGAATTAAAAAAAAGATATTCATCAACACAAGATATTTGGGGGCATGGCTTAGTGTGCAGGAAAACAAATGGCAATTATCCTACTTAATAAGTCATTTTCAAGAGATATTTCCTACAACATGCCTATTAACAGAAATAAAATTATCGTAGTTTCCGGACTATAAGTCACACTTTTTTTTCATAGTTTAGCTGGTCCTGCGACTTATAGTCAGGTGCGACTTATTTATCACAATTAATTTGACATGAACCAAGAGAAATGAACCAAGAGAAAACATTACCGTCCCCAGCCGCCAGAGGGTGCTCTATGCTGCTTAGTGCTCCTGTAGTCTACAATGAAGACATATAGCGCCCTCTCGTGGCTGTAGACGGTAATGTTTTCTCTCGGTTCTTGGTTCTAAATAAATGCTACTTATAGTCCAGTTCGACTTATATATGTTTTTTTCCTCGTCGTGACGTATTTTTGGACTGATGCGATTTGTACTTAGGTGCGACTTTTAGTCCAAAAAATACGGTATTTTTACCCCCCTCTCTTTAGATTCCTGGCCAACTGGAATGAATAATGAATAAAATGTTCATTTTAAAAAAGTGCATCATATTGATAAAATGTTTTGATGCAAGTAAAAACTTTTCTTTTTTTTCTTTCATTTCATTTCATTTTTTTTTTTTTTACTTAATATTTTATTTAATAAATCAATAAAGTTAGTCCTTAGATATACTTTTTTTGGAAATATATTGAACAAACTGTTCTATAAATCTAGCCCACAGCATATTTAAATGTATATATCAAATGCATTTGGAAACTAAAAAGTATTTGAGAATTGACTTGCACCCTGCTTCAGAAACTTGCTCATGTCTGCATGTCACTGCACCAAACACAGTCCTTCTTCTCTCTCCTCTGAGAGAGAGAGAGAGGGAGAGAAAGAGAGAGAGAGAGAGAGAGAGAGAGAGAGAGAGAGAGCACTCCTGGATGGACACCATGCTGGAGGTCATCGATGATGCTGACGGAGAAAAATATGAGGGGTTTCAAACAGTGTGGCGGCCTGAGGCAGCAGGCAGGCTCGGGTCAGCCCTCTACCTTGCCCAAACAGAACTATTCATTTCATTGCCCTTGTACCAGCATGAATTCAGCACTGAACATTTGTTCTGTGTCTTTTTCAGAGTCTCTCACCTTTCTTTGTACCCCAGGTCTGCGGCGCATCTGAACTGCATCTAACCGAGACTGTTCTCTCTCTCACCTTAACACACCTTTAACAGTCATTCTCCTGGGACGGGTATTGCTACAGTTGTACAGCCTGTACTCCAGTTCTTTCTCTTCCAGTGCTCAAGAAAAATAACATTTCTCTTGTTAAGCATCCCACACATCCTGCATTTTTAAAAACACCCTACGACCTGCAAGATATTTTGTGGTATTTAAATCCAAACTCATGTGACTGGCTTTCCAATTAACCAAGCTGATGTCGCAGTATACCAGCTTGCGAATCTGACCAGTGAACGCACAATGCTCAATTTAATTCCGAATTAACTGCATTTTTTTCCCCCTGCAAAATGACAAAAGCAGAGCCCTGAGCTGTAAACAGCTTCCATTTCATGCAAATCTGTCTTCTCAATCGCTTGATCAAGGTATCTGTTCTCCAAAGTGTTTCAAGAGCCAGCAGCTTTGGGGCAGACAGCTTTGAAGCCCCTGGAAATACAATGCCAGCGCTGAGAAAAGCTCCACTTTAGCTCCCTGTGTCCGCCCCTCGTCGCTTTTCTGGCAGCTCGCACAATCCCTCTCCTCCAACATGCCTTCCAAAAATAAGGACAGACGATCTCAGGATTCTTTAATGAACTGTCAAGCGCCTCAGCTCCAGGGTGTACACAAAGATAGGCACCTCAACAGAGCTCAAACGTACTGTACAGAATAGAGTAAAAGAGAAACCTGCTTTCACCTGAGTATTTCCAGATCGGTGTTATCTGGTTTATGGCAACGTAAGCAATCTAAAGTGTTGATTAGTGAAATGTTCATTTGCTTGTGCTTTTATGTAGTTGACCTTTATATTGTTTTGCACAATGAAGAATCTGAGGTGACATGATTCACACAATGTCCTCAAGAGGCCAGCTTCACAACTGTCATTTTCTACAGACAGTCCTCAATGACGCAGTTTTGTAAGCACAAGGAGAATAAAAAAGCCAGTGACCTATTTCAGTTTTTGACTGGACATTACTCAGCAGTATTTAAAAGTACCTTTTATTCACCAGAAGGCCTTTATGTACTGTTAAAAAACATTTCTAAGGTGTAAATAAAACAGAAAATATTATTTTTACTTCAAAATGTCATGTCTAATTCAGTGTTACTTGCTGTTTTTCTGTAATTATTTATGAAATTTACTAGCAATTTCTAGGTGAAATTGTTTAAAATTGTTTTATGTGTGTGTTTTCAGTTTGGAAAGAAACTGGTGATACAGAATTATCTTTTAGCCTAATTTAATTTTGATGTTTTATTTAAAAAAATATAATATTAATAATAATATCAAGGACAACTGTACAATAACTATGTGTTAGAATACCCCCCAAAAATGTGCATAATAAAGAACAACATGCCGACTTGGCACAACTCCTTGTTGCATCAAGTTATGTAAGTATTGTTTTTGAGCCAATCACCTGAGCTATAAAATACCATGTGACTAATCAAATTATGTCCTGAAAATGTAAACTGGCTTATGGGACCACAAGAATGTGCAAAGTATCAAACTCTAATCAAACCTAACTCTAACCTAGTAACATTTGTCCAAGCATTGGTGCACCACCCGTTTAACACCAAAATATAATAATTAGTACACATACCCAAACATATCTAATCAATCTTATACCATTTGGTTTTGATGGACATTACTCTCAAAAATCTTAACCAAAAAAGAAATAAGGTGTTGGTTAAAGACAGGAGCTTGTTTAAACCTGAAGGCTGAACATGCCTGCACATACTCACACACATCCACACAAAAGATGTTGCCACACAAGAACGCAATGTGCAATTACTTTGTGATACAATACCCACACATTAGCATAATAAAGAACAATATGCCAGCTTAGCACAACTCTAATGATAGACCGCTGAAAATAGAGCCTCTCTCGGCTGAGGTACGAGGAAGGGAATCTGCATGTGAACTTGCAGGCGAGCAGACAACCGTTCGCAAAGCACGATTGGATAAACTGGTGAAGAAAATTGTCATTGTTAACAAGTTAATAGTCACAGGTTATAACAAACCCAAACAACCTTCTGTTTTCTAAGCAACACTGATTTGATTTGCTCTATTATTTTGCCATTTGAAAGTCTGCTATCACGGCAGAAGCAGCTCATCTGGAAAAGGATGTGAGGATTATACACATGTATGTTATTTGTGCTCTGTTGCATTCTCCGTGACAGCTCCCTGACATCAGCGCCTATGCGGATGGCTGCAAGCTAGATTCTGGTGAAGGGGCACGGATTTTTATTTATATTTATTTATTTTTATTCCCAAAGCAGCCTTCGTGTCTGCAGTATCCTGACACAGCGTCTACACCTGACACGAGCGACGCGTCACATCGCGTCAAAACAAAACCACTCCCATTATCAATGACGATGTCTACACTGGTAGCATCCATTGCTGTATTTTTAGCTGAAGGACTCTCTGTTTCTATTTATACCAGACATTTTATTTTCCCTGCTTGTCTGAAATACAAATATAAAATGTTTAATTCATTGTTAAAACAATTAATTTATTTATATAACATTAAATGACTCATTTTACCAGTCAAAAGTTTGAAATAATTAATTTATTTTATGTTTGTGAACAAAGTCGTTTATCAGCACTAAGGCTGCATTTACTTGACATTGTGAAATATTATTACAATTGAAAATAACCTTTATTTTTTATTTTTAAATACTTTTTTAATATATATTATATTTATTCATGTAATGGCAAAGCTGAATTCTCAGCAGTTTTACTCCAGTCTTCAATATCACATGATCCTTCATAAATCAATCTAATATGCTGATTTGGTGCTAACTTGTTATTGGTACTCAATTATTAATAAAATGATTATTAAATCAATGTTGAAAATAGTTTTAACGTTTTTTTTTTCTTCGTCTTTTTTTTTCTGCAGGCCTCTTTAAAAAAATATATATATATATTTCATTTATCTGAACTAGAATGTCTTTACTGTCACTTTTGATCACTTTATTGCATCCTGAAATACAAGTATTTTTAAATACTTTTAAATACAATTTTATTATAGTATTTTATTATTAAAAAAAGAATAAATAAATTAAATAAACAAATTATACAAATAAAATACTTGATTTTTTTTTAATATATAATACGATATGTTTCTTGAGCACCAAATCAGCATATTAGAATTATTTCTGAAGGATCTGGTGACACTGAAAAAAGAAGATATGGTTGCTGAAAAGTCAGCTTTGCCTTATTAGCATTAATAAATTACATTTTAAATGATAAAATATATTACAAATTAAATCAGTTCTTCTTTAATGTTATTTTACCAATATTACTTTTTTACTGTATTTTGGAAAAAAAAATAAACAATGCATAATTATCACATCTCTCTCTCTCTCTCTCTCTCTCACACACACACACACACACACACACACACACACACACACTGTATCTATCTGTATATAGTATATTTCACCACCTTACAACCAAAAAAATAATCAACATTGGTGTTTTGTTTCATTTTGTTTCAGAAGGGCAATCAGTTCTGTGCAAGTGCCGTCTGCCTCAGTTTGACATGTTCTCCAGTGACTCCTACAGCCACGGCAAACTCTGACCCACTCTCCACTTCCTTCAATCGCAAACCCCCCACCACCATCCCTGGCACCACCTACTAGTGTACTGCTGGAATCCAGTGAAGTGAGACCACTGTGAAAAATTCATTCCGCAGCTTCTAAAAAGTGCTTTGATTCTTAAACCAGGAGTGCTCGAAGTCCCGCTGTCCTCAAATAACCTACATATACAAACCAAACTGCACTGAACAGCGATATGCTGAGATTGAGTTAATGACGGCCTCAAATCAATGGAGCCTGCTGATCTGTACAGACAAAAGGAATTAGAGCAGGATAGACATGGCTGATTATCTGATATATGCATTCAATTGTTTATATTCCTTCCAAAAAAAAAAGGTTTACAGGTACAGTAGATGGCACTAGGGATGGGAATCATAACGAATTTAATTCTTATAGTTCCAATTTCTCTTACTCATTTAGAAAAGAAAAAATATTCAGACAAAATAAAGAAATTTTAAATATGATAAAATTATATATTTTTAATAATACATACTAGTCGGTACATTTCAAATGGTTTTTACAAACTGAGTGTTTACACAGACTTCAGAGACTGTTCTTTTTAAAGATGGTAACAATAAAAAAAAAACAGTAACATGACTTAATTAATTTAATCATTCTTTTAAAATATTACTGAGAAAACGGATAACCTTTATACTTGATGAAATACACACCATTCAGCAACTGTTAAAAGAAATGTGGTCTTAAATTTCATTTTAAGGTTTTTTTTTTTTTTTTTTTTTTTTTGCATGTTTACTGCAACACAAGGATTTTCTAATTTGTTTAAATTTCTAATTTGTTTAAACACCTAGATTAAATTTTAGTGTTTAAACTAGGCTGGACTGATTGCTCAGTGTCAGTTTTTTGATAATTTAAAATAAAATAACTTTTGAAATGTTAAATAGGTGCTTTTAGTTAGCTGTGAAAATGTATGTTTCCATAGGACAATAAATAAATAAATGTTAAATATATAAAAATTATAAAAAGTAAAAAAAAAAAGTAATTTAATATTATAAACAGTTGACAGTCACATATAGTTCTTCACTGCAAAAAAATAATTTGTGTTTGTTTGAGAATTGGAATTGTGCTGGTCGCACTATATCTTTCTGTTTTAACAAAAACGAACTATCACGCAAGAGCCATTCGTTCACCGTCCATCTTTCGTACGACGTCTTGAAAATCCCTAAATTCTGCATTTAAATATGGAACCGGTTTTCTGTTCCCAACACTAGATGGCAGTCATTGTGGCAAACAGCTGGGTTACTCATCATATAAACATTGGTTTTCAGGCTCTAGATTGTTTTAGAACATTAGCCATGCATTACATTGGGATCCCAGCCTGATAGACTCTGTCTTTCTTTCTCATTAAACGAGTCGAGAAGATTCAATTAAGAATATGTCAAGGGGCCCGAGGTGCTTCTTATATATAGCTTAACTCCAGTTGGTAAACAACTCCTCGCCTGTTTTCCTGGTTTGGTTTAAACTTAAATCTCAGAGGACACGTTAAACTGCACCAACAGTGACTACACTGTGGGGGGAAAACGCACGTAGAAGCCGAGGGTCCCCAGAAACCCTCTTGTGCGTGTATAAAGGATTTAAAGAGAATAAAATGCAGCTAATTAAAATAGTGTT